>NC_056739.1:500839477-501129477 GCF_019279795.1 Protopterus annectens
TACCTGAATCGCTAAGCAGCCATATTTGGCGTTATAAAGCCGACGCTATGCTGGCGCCTGGCGCAAGGTTCATGAATCCCGGGGCTAGTTTATACACTCTTAGTTCATCTTCACATGAAGTATACAGCAATCTGTAGTATGTACTCGGAGATGAGTATTGGAAAATCTTCAAGTATGTTAATAAGACAGCCTCTTACTTTTGAAACCTTAAAGTATGAAAGGTGCTTAGGGCCACTGCATTTATTTTAAGCTATTGTTGTATAATTAGAGATGACCTCATTAATGTTGTAGGAACGATCTACTCATGTCAATTTGAACTTAACTTTTAGTAATTACTATAGTAATATATAGCATAGTGACTTGCTTCTACAAATTGAAAGTACATCCAGATTGAAAGCTGGAGTTTTCCAGCTATTGGGTAGCTATTCATAGAACAAACTTCTGAGAAGTATAAAAGGGTCTGCATTCTGACAGAGTTCAAAACAGTTGCCAACTCTGGCAGAGTTCAAAACTAAAACAGACAACTTTATACAAATTAAAAATTCATAATGGTGTGGGATGGCCACAGGCTCCACAATTGCCATTTTACACCTCAGGTTTGCTTTCAAAACTTTTTAATTTGTCCTGCTTCTCCTGTGCCCAAATCCCTGGGTCATATCACTTGAGGGCTACAGATGCAATGGCTAAATTCACTTACTGAAAGTTTAGTTCCAAAGCTCACAGCATGGTTAATAACTTTCTGCATAGTTACAAAGTTATATATCAGTTAAAAATGATTTTTAACAAATGTGTGAAATATCTTTTCAGTGTGGAACACTGAGGAACATAGAATTTTAAGACAAAAAATAAGTTGCAATTAATAGTTATGCTGGTAGGTGAATATCTGCAAGAGGTAATATTCATAATGATACATGCCAGAAGTAGTACACATAGTGGGCTACACCTTCTTATGGATAAGTTTATTGTCTAAGTCTTTGTGAGCCATTCTATTTAAATTATACATTAAGTGCGCATTTTAAAATCAATGTCTGCATTATTTTATTATGAAAATTTGTACATGTTTTGATCTGATATGGTATCTTATTTTTGTTACTTCTTTCTATTTGAGTTCCACTGCAATTCAGGTATAAAATAAGAAATATTTAAACTAAAAATATGGTTTTCCTGTGTAGAATTGGTAGCCATTTGATTGGGTTATATCTATCCAAACATAAATTGTTGAATTAATGGATGATCATAGGTAATATCATTAGTATATTGGCATTGCAGGATCTCTGTGGGTGAATGTTTCATACTGCTGAAAGGAGTTTCTCCTTCCCCACTACAGTGTACCTTTGAGGTTAACATATGTAAGTTTGGCGGTGGATGTGGAACTTTAAAGAATACTAATTCCAGTACTTCTTGCTGGTTTGTAGGTATCTTGTTTTCTTACTCAGTTAAAATTGAGCTTTTTTTTTCAAATAGTTGTGCTCATTCACAGTATAAAAGACAGTGAGATACCATCACATAATAGATTTTATTAAGTTCAAAATGATAATGAATTGCACTGGTTTAGAGGACATGCCCCATTTCTTATTAAAAAAAACTCTGAGGTTGGCAGAGTGGCTTATTCACAGAATAAAAGGCAGTGAGATGTAATTTCATAATAAATTTTATTCAGTTCAAAATGGCAATGAATTGCACTATTTTAGAGAATATGCCCCATTTCTTATAAAAAAAACCCCTCTGAGGGTGGCAAAGTGGCTTAGTATGTAGCATTGTCACCCCACAGCATGAAGTTATCTGGTTCTATTCTTGGATGGGATACCTTCTCTGCAGAGTTTGCATGTCCTGTCTGTTTTTGTGTGTATTTTATTCATCTGCTCCATTTTCTTCCCACATTCCAAAGACATGCTTTAGGTGTACTGACCACTCTAAACTAGTTGCAGGTGTGAGCATAGAATGAAAGAACAAACACAGCAGGTCTAGCCACCTGGTAGTGTGAACACTAGCTCTGCATTATAGTCACTGATGATATGACACCTTGACTCCATGTGCAAAAATGGGAAAAAAAAGGAGTTATGGATGCATAGAGTCCAAGCATAAATGTGGAGAAAATATGTACTAGTTTTGAGAAATCAGATTTTAGACGACTCAACCAAATATCTCACTCCTTGATTTGCTGTTAATTACAGTTTATATAAAAAACTTTGTGTACAGTAAATCCTCATTCATCCCATGACTTCAGTGTAAGAAGTATTTTTTTTCTTTTGTAGGTGGCTCAAAAAAACAAAACAGGGTTGAGTCTGCTTCAAACTCCGAAATGGAAAACCTGCAGCCACATGACAGAACCCCAAAGTCTGCCTCTGAAGCCTGAGAAATAAATGGCATAAGAATAGAATGTGAATCGATTACATGAATGCATATTGAAACAGTATATCAGCCAATGACTAGCTTGTGTCTCATATATTTCTATTATATCTCCTAACTTTACCAGTTCACTTGTGCTATATATTCTTCAGCTTAGTGCATAGAAATGTAGGCTAAGTGGTGGTATTGGTGGTGGACATGCTGTCAGCTGCACAGCACTGAAAAGTATCTTTATTCAAACCATTTGAAATTTCACATATACACATTTGTATGCAGTTGTTTAACAGTTTGTCTAAAACAGTAATGTTTTGGGAGGTTTTTGGAGGGTGGCGCTAAGATTTGGTAACTTAATAGTGACAAAGCCGCTGTCAAGAATACAGTTCAACTGCAGTCTTCTAATCCACAGTTACAAATCATAAAAGCAAAAATGTGCCTTTATTTTATTTAAAAGCCATACTCACATATCCCGTATTTATATAATTCAGATTTGAAATCTGTGGGAAGCAAAAAAATAGGCCTAAACTGAGGCTTATTGCATTATTTATGCATCATATTTAAAGACCAAAGCCTCTTTATAAAAAAAGGGAGAAAAAAGTGCTTTAAACATACATGAATGTTGTCAAAAATGTAACCCTAGAAACAAATAAAATGTTCTGATTTAGTTACCACCATCTGTAAACATATATATATATATATATATATATATATATATATATATATATATGTGTGTGTGTGTGTGTGTATATATATATATATATATATATATATATATATATATATATATATATATATAGATAGATATATATATATATATATATATATATATATATATAAAATCTGTCAGAGACTGCAGTCCTAAAACATGCATTTGCAAATGCCCCACTTAGGGAGATAAATGACAAATGATCAAGCTGCTGTGAGCGGGGGAAATGCCCATGTATTATTACATGTTTTGCCTTCCTGCTTTGCAATCAACTTTCCATCTTTGCTTTTGGTACTTTCTTGCAAGTGTTTGTGCAGCTACTGCTTCTTGAAAAAGGCTTAAGGTGGTGGTGGTGGTGGTGGTGGGAAGTGACTTCTCAAGAGTATCCTGTGGTTGCACATTCCGTCACTGCAGGCAGGATGGAATTTGTACACGAGGGAGTATGACAGATGCCATGCCTGGAATTCAAACTTCTGGCATCCAGCTCTTTGGTACTACTGTGTAAACTACGTGCAACCCTTTTGTCAGAAAGGATCCTATTGGCTGATAAAACCGTGGCTGAACCACCACCACTTTTATTTAGAAGAGGGGGTGTTAGTAAATGGAAATAAATTCAAATGGGAGATTTTACACTTTAAAATTGACAAGAAACACAGAAAAACATGTAAATTATTATGCTTTTGGGGAATGTATTTTTGAAACACCTGTAAGCCATGCTGAGGCTCTGTAAAGAAGCTACATTAGGCTATGGGGAAGCAATCACTCGGCTTCCCTTCAGATGATGAATGGCTAGGATACTTTAATTATAAATGCGTAAGCAGAAAACAAGGGCTGATCTTTTTATTCTCTATCTTAGCTTATGTGTTTTATGATCATAAACATGAGAAGTCAGCGCTAACTGTGTGACTTTTGTTTGAGAAGCAAGTCAATTTAGAAATGTACCTTCTGATGTGCTTATGTGGTATGTCTTCTGACTGCATTCTCATTAAGGTCTACAGCACCATAAACAGGCAATCAGGCGTATAATTTAGAGGGTGATGCATCCCAAAGATACAGTTCCATCCATTCATTGTATTGGTGAACTTAAATTACAATTTCAAACTGAATTTCAATAGTTTTCAGTCTAGTTGGGATTAATGTACCAAATGGCCATACATGCACTGGTTCACCATTTCCTCACAAAAAGGTTTCGGTATTTTTAACCCTAGCTAAGCCACATTTACATTATATCTGTGAAGTCAGTTGGTAGAGGAGTATACATACTGCAGATAAAGGTTTTTGTTGTATTGGACACGGAGCTTGTATTAGTGCTTTACTGCTTTTTACTTGTCATGTAGTGGAATAAAAATGCAATAAATATATCTATGTTTTGTATGAAATTTATTCTCTTAAAATGAATACTAAAGCTGTTTTGTGAGTTGCTTCAGTTCTGCAGAATGACAGCTACTAAGGTTGCCACTGTAGATTCAGCAAACCACCAAATATAAAATAACAATCAATGCACTGGAAAGAGAGATTTATTGCAGATAAACATCTATCAGGATGCATCAAAAATATCCATGGAGAAATGTGCATTATATGACACAAGGACTGCATAACCATGATCATCCCCTAGGACCTTTTGTTTACTTTTTGTTGCTGGCATGTTTTGGATGTCTGTTCTTGCTATCCTTGGTAAAAGTTTTGTCTAAAGGTCTTGGGAAGTTTGGGTAACTCATTAAACTTGTACCTGACTGAGAGAGAAAGATCCTCAAAGGACTGGTTTGAGTATCATTCTTATGGTTCAAGATGAAGACATGAGGTGTGGCTCTGGTGGCAGAAAAGGATAAAGCCCTGACAACTGCCCAATCAACCTGGGTTCAATTAGCAGCTCGAGGTGACTGATGGAGTGGCAGGGACTGTTGGACATGCCTGTCCTTGGTGGTGGAGTGTTTGTCCCCAATGCCCCCTTAGACGAGGCATGGTTGAAAGAAGGTGGTTTTCCTGAAATATAATCAAGAGTGGGAAGTGGGGCAGGGAAGTGTGTAAGGCAAATAAAGAACAACCTAGGATAGAAGCAGAGATGGCAGAGGCTCCAGAATGCCCTTAAGGTTCATGTCCAACCACCACCGATACTGGAGCAATTCTGGGGGTGGGAGAGGTTAGAGAACAGGCTGGTAGACATGTTGTGGATGTGGGGCATTGGGGGCCAGGCTGGTAATATCATGGCCAAAGGAGGAACCAATAAAAAAAGAGGAAGACTGGGGACATAGTTCAGAGTAATAATTAAAGCTTAGTTCTCCCAGTGGTAAGGCTAGTTATTTTGAGGCCTCCTGGTTCTTCCTGTGATCTTCCCACGTTAGTGGGGTTTAAGCATGCTCTGGTCCACTGTGGTGATGAGGTGCTTGAGCTGTCTTTCTGATTGATCAGCTCAAGTTGGGTTCCATCCAAGTATATCTTGAGGAACAACTCCTCCAGTTATCCAGTCACAGACTGGTTTACTCAGAAACAAAGCACATTTTTCATGGTTCACTGTTACAGTCCTACCTTATGGGATTTCCTGCCATGGAAACCCTTGGTTGGTTCAACTACCAGAGAATTTTCTTTCCTGAAACCATTTTACTGCCTGTCTGACATCACTATGTCTGGATATAAAGGGATTCGGCCAGCATCATGACCTCAGTTCTTTTTTGCTGTCAGAGGCCAAATGGATGGTCAGTCCACACCAGAGAAAGAAGATGTCATTTGGAGAACTTGTCATTTGTTTTTTGACTAATGTCACAGAAAGTTAATAACTCTCCAGTGTGGCAAGCAGATACCTCACCTTGACTTTCATTCTTTTTGTGTGACTTGTTTGGGCCCAGAACACAACGTTCTTAACTGTCAGTTCTGTGCTCACTTTAATAGCATAACTATAAAGCATAGGGCTGAGATTCAACCTAAATATTTTAGTGAGTCATCAGAATGTCACCTTGGCTCACCACCGCAGGAGTCAGTTGTTCATCTGCATCCAGGTCCTAGTGTAGCTATAGGATCTATGCAGCTCCTGCTTTCAAGTAGCTAATCACTCCCCGCAGTGCAGCTATGATGGCCTGGAAGCTTCCAGTAGGGCAGCAGCCACAGGCCTGGTTGAGGGAGCAGTCCCTTCCCAAATATTCCTCCAACCAAAAGGTTGAGGTCTTAAAGCAAACACAGTTTCTGCGCACCCAAGGGTCTGTGGAACCTGTACTAATCTCTTTGCAAGGAAAAGTTTTTTACTCCATACTTTTCCTATTCCCCCGAAAAGAAGGTGCTTTGAGGCCAATTCTAGACCAGTCAAGGCTCAATGATTCTTGCAGGTCCCAAAATTCAAAATGTAAACTCTACAAAGACTACTACCCATGATATTCTGCAATGCCTTCATGGTAACCTTAGATCTAAAAGATGCATACCACCACATCTCCATAAAGGAATCACACAAGAGATTCGTACACTTCAGAGGGGGTTTGAGGCTTTATTAATTATGTGCTCTGCCCTTTGGTTTGTCTACTGCACCTAGGATTTTCACAAAATGCCTAGCCCTGGTGATAGCTTTCTGCAGGACAAAGGGAATTCAGATTTATCCTTACTTGGACGATTGCCTTATTCAGGCAACAGACTGAGACAAACTCAAAGCAGATCTGCTTTACACCCAAAATATACTAACTCCAGTGAGGCTCACCATCAACCCAAAAATCTCAGACAAACCTATAGAATATGTATGTGTGTTGTACCTTTAAGAAGCACTTCCAAGGACAGCACGTGCATATAAATAGCAAGCACATGCTAGCTTGAGTGCCTTTTGAGAGTGCAGCCAGAGAGTGAGCATGTAGGACAGAGGGAGTCAGTTTATAAGTTTATCTAAGTTGAAGGTACTGCCTCATTTCTTATGTGTTTGTACATAATGAAGTTGCTTGAACAGAACCCAAGAATGTTTATCTGCTGCATCCCGACTGGGCAAATGACAAACCCCACAAACAGGATTGTGTTTCTGGGATCTTTACTGGACTCATCACTTCGGAAAGCCTTTCTTCCTCCACTCAAAGTTACCTTTCTAACTCTGTATTTCAAAAAGTTCCTTGTCAGGAAATACCTCACATCCAGAAAGTATCTCAAGGCTCTAGGCTACATGGACTCTCTTGCATCCTCATGATCCCCCTGGCCAGACTATATGTTAAGAAGCTGCAGTGGTACCTCAAAAGTGTGTGGTGCCAACACTGTCTCTCACCTTCAGGATAAAACTGCTTCCCTCTGTCAGGAAAGAGTTTGCCTGGTGGGTGCAAGAATGCTCCCTCAACCAAGGCCTCCCATTCAGGTTCATGCCTCAGGACCAAACTCTGACAACAGATGCATCGGAAATAGCCTTGGGAGACCATTACAACAACTTCCAGACTCAAGGTAGATGGAACTACAAGTTCAAAAACAAACACATCATCCTAAAAGAACTGACAGCAGTCCAAAAAGGCCTGATTGCCTTCAAAGAATAATGGAAACCAGGAGTCCTCCTTATAAAGGTAGACAATATCCTGGTTATGTGGTACAGAAACAAGCAGGAGGGTTGGGGGACTCACTCTTATCCCCCTTTCCACTTAGCCATAGACCTTTGGTAAATAGCAAGCTCCCTAGGGTTGCAACTCATGGCACAGTACCTACCAGGAGAAACCAATTCATTAGTGTATCACCTCAGCAGGAGCCTGTCAGACCACCATGAGTGGCAACTACATCTGTAAGTTTTTCTCATTATTGTCAACAGATGGGATGTGTCACAGATAGACCTTTTCGCCCCCAAAGAAAATGCTGACTTGGAAAATTTTGCTCCAGGAACAAAACAAAATCAGCCTGGAAAAGATATGCCTTTTCCTTCCCTTGGACAGGCCTATTTCTCTATGCCTTCTCTCCAGTACCCTTGCTACCCAGGGTACTGCTGAAAAAAGGCAAGAAAGGTCAAGGGTCATTCTAATAATCCCTGACTGGCTGAGGCAGCACTGGTACTTCCCTTTGCTCAGTCTAACCAACAGGGAACCGTGTCTGCTGCCATAAAGAGTGGACCTGTTAATGCACAACAAAGGCACCATCATATACCCTGACCATACCTGTCAATTGTACAGATTTTCACAGAATGTTGAGATTTTTACCTCATATTTTTAGTCTGCTCCTCATGAAACTTTTTTTTACTGGCAAATCACTGAGGAGTGAAGTCAGAAAATAATGAATGACAATAAGTTACAGACTTCATACTCTCCAGAAAATTCATGTTAATGTAAAATCTGTTATTCTATCAACTTTTTTGTTTGTAAGAGCAATATTTAAAAATTGTCCCTATTTTTGGGCCTTTCTCCCCCATTACATATGACCTTGCCCAAATTTCTCAGTCTTAGAGGTTGCGCGGTGTGAAACCAACCTGCACACACTGAAATTGACAGCTTGAATGATACGTTGATCAAATGGAAGGGGTCACTCCTTGACAAACAGGTCCTGGATATTCTAAAAGAAGCCAGGATACCTAATGCTAGAAAGGGTTACTTTGAGAAATGGAAAAGATTCATTATGTGGTACAGACAAAAGGTTCAAAACCCTCGGTAAGCTCAAATCCCTTAGACCCTGTCATATTTATCTAGCGTTTTTGAAACTGGACTATCCTACCCCTCTATAAAAGTTCATGCTTCTGCTATTTCTACTTATCTGACTTCTTAGCCTCCTCTCTTTTCACATCTTCTCATGTAACAGATTCTGAGAGCGGTTGTCCACATTAGGCCTCCTAGAAAACCTCCTGTTCCCCCTGGGATCTTAATTTCATTTTGGAGAAGCTCAGCCTTCCACCCTTCAGTGGGTATACATTTCCTTATCTGGAAGACAGCCTTCCTACTAGCCATTACCCCAGCCAGAAGAGTTTCAGAGCTTCAGGCACTAATATGTGTGGAACCTTTCATCATTTTTCACTAAGACAGTGTCTGTTAGTACCAATCCTTCCTTTATGCTGAAAGCGGTGATAGAAATTTCTTTAAACCAGACCATTCACTTGCCCATATGCTTTCCTAACCCTCAAAACAAGGGAGAAATGATCCTTAATACTATGGATATGCATAGGTAACTGTGTTACTACTGGGACAGAACCAAGAATGTCAGGAAGTCTGACCAACTTTTTGTGGCCTTTGCCAGTACCTCTGAGGGGAGACCCATTTCTCTCACTGTATCTCTTTTTGCTACGGCCATCATAATACATGATAAGAAGCCTCCAGACTCTGTGAGGGTTTACTCCACTAGTGCTAAAACTACCTCTGCTGCCTTTCTTAAAGGGGTGGCCACTAAGGACATTTTGGAAGCCACTACTTGGCCCTCTTTGTATACCTTTACCAAACATTACCATCTTCATACATTTTACAAGTCCAGAGCAGGGTTTGCCACTGTCATTTTACAGGGCATCCTTTCCTCTCATTAGTCATTCCATCCACCCTTCTTTCAATTTTGGGAGTCGTTCCACACATTAGGAGTGCAACCATGAAACACAAAGACTATAGTACAGTTGTGTACATTTTTCATAAATGTATATGTTTGAGAGTATTCATTGTTGCAGTATTCCTTCCCCTTTACCTTCCCCTCTTGCTTATGGGCTAGGCTTGGACATTCTCCTTCTCAGTCAGGGTTGCTCCCTCCTCCTTGACACTTATTTTGGAGTCTTTGGCTTTAGGCCCTTGATCTTAAGGACATACAGGAGGTCCCTACTTGTTAGGGGCAAGAAAGTAGTTAGGTCTTGGCTTATATGCAGACATAGTGATGGTGGACAGGGTACCTGCCAGATTCAGGAGGAGAAAACTCTCTGGTAGTCGGGCCAGCCAAGGGCTTCCCCGACAGGAATTCTCACAAGTTAGGACTGCATAGGTTCATAGGTAGATACTAGGTTATTGGGCCTAGGACCTATATAAGCCTAGCCAACAAGGTATCCTGGATTTTGCACCCAATAAAATTATTTTCCCCTGCTCCTGTCGAGCAGGGCAGCAGAAGTGATCCTTGGGGTGAATTTCCTATCTCCCATCCAATCATCAAGATTTTTCTTGGAGAGTGCTAATGAGGAGCTTTGTTTGATATAGATAGGTAGTTTGTTTCAGAGAATGAGAAGTCTCTGGGACAGGAATCTATCCCTCCAGCATGTTCTGTTTATTGTGGTGGCAAGGTTTAGGTCTCTAGACCATGTAGCTTGGAGGATTGGGATTTCTTTGAGTGGAGCATGTCCAACAGCTCTGGGTTTGACATAGCTTTGTACGTTAGGCAGACATTGCCTCTGAGTAGGCAATATGCGACGGAGTAAAGCTGGAGTTTTTTGAGTGGTCTGCGTAGGGGATCTGTTTGAGGCCAGTAATCCTCTTTGTGAGGTATTTCTCTGGCCTTTCTAGTTGTTTTAGATGTCTTGTGAGGTACATACCAAAAGGGGCATTGTGCTCTATAATGGGTCTAATGAGTGATGAGTAGAGGGGAGCAATGACCTCTTTTTTCCTGGATGAGAAACCTTTTGTGATGAGGTGTGCCATGTCGAAGGATTTCCTGACTACTGTGATGATGTGATTATCAAAGAAGAGACTGCTGTCCACCTGTGTCCAAAGGTCTCTTGTCACACTTTCGGTGTTAAGTAGACTACCACCTATGTGGTAGTTCATGGGGACAGAGTTTTTACCGGAAGGGATGACAGTGCACTTTTTGGCATTGAGCTTGAGGCCATGGCTTTGACACCTGGCATCTGTCTCAGTGAGGCCCTTTTGTAGGATGTCCACATCATTAGGAGTTTCATTTATGGCTTCTAGTTTGCAGTCATCTGCAAACTTCATTAGCCGAAGACCTTCTGTGTTAGCCTGCACTTCTGAGAAGTAGATATCAAACAGGAGAAGACCCAGGACTGAACCCTGTGGTACTCCACTTCTCACTGGTCTGAAGTCGGATTTGGAGTCTACTACTTTCACAGTGTGGGTTCTGTCAGTGAGCCAGGTGGCAATCCATCTTGTGACATAGGGATTTATACCTTGTTTAGTGAGTTTATCTATAATTCCAGAGTGGGGGGTGGTGTCAAAAGCCTTGGCGAGATCTAGATAGGCTGTGTGAACCACCTTACCCTCATCTATGGCTTTTGTGACTGCATCAAAGAAGTCTATCAGGTTTAGGAGACATTATCTGCCTTTTACCTGAACTGAGTGGGGTCCAGAGTTTAGAGATTACCAGTGTCATTGTTTATAAGTTCCATGATGATACACTCCATAGCCTTGCAGACCAGGCTCATCAGGCTAATGGGGTGGTAGTTCCCAGGGTCCATGGTGGCTCCCCCTTTGTGGAGTGGAATAACTGTCACTGTGCACCATTCAGTGGGCAAAAAGCCTGAGGTGAGGCTATGATTGAACATGGTACTTAAGTGAGGTGCCAATCCATTCTGTAGTTCATGTAGAAACCAGTCTGGGATGTTGTCAGGTCCCACGGATGCTGTGTTCTTGGCTTTGGAGAGTGTGTTTTTTACCTGTGCAGCCATGATTACAGGAACTTTGCATTCTTCCATTATAGAGATGGGCCCTTTAGGGACTGAGAAGGGGGTAAAGTTAGCACTGAACCTATCTGCCAGGATGTTGGCAATATCAGTTGGTTCTGTATATTTAGTGTCATAATGCTGTAACTCAGAGCAGATCTGAGTGTTGCCATTGAGATTCTTGACATAGCTATAGAATGCTTTGTGGTTGACTTTAGAATCAGTGGTGATTTTCTTTTTGTAACTAGCTTTGGAGGATTTTATGAGGGATCTCAGCTTTTTACTGAGGCTGACCAGGGTGTTCCTCTAATCATGGGATTTTACTCTTTTTTGTAACAGTTTCTTTCTTCTGTTGTAGAGTTTGTTTATGGCAGGGGACTGCCAGATTGGCTTCCTTTTTTTGGAGGATAGCATCTTGATTCTGTTAGGGATTGCACGATCCATGCACTCGTGTAAGTGCTTATAAAGTGCATTTGTGTAGGATTCAGCAGTTGTGCCTCTACTGTCTGACTGCATGGGTGTTGTGAAGTTTGCCACTTCTGTCTTAAGAAGCCTGAATTTGGCTTTGGAGAAATTTTTATGGTGGTTTCCTTAATGGGGGATGGGGGCAGGATGTGGATGTCTAGGGTGATTAGCTTGTGGTCGGATCTGACCAACAAGGAATTGACCTCTGGTATGGAACATCCATTGCCCATGTTGGTAATGACCAGGTCTAGGATATTGCTGCCCCAATGGGGGTGTGGATGATTTGATCCAAGGCATTGGAATTTATGAATTCCAGAAAATGTTGAGCAAAAGAGTTGGTACATGAATAGTTTTCACAGTTAATGGTGGGATAGTTGAAATCGCCCATTATTAGGGTGTTAGGTTGTACCCTAATATTTTTCAATGTATCAAGAAATGAGGAGTGGGAATCCTAGGGCATGGTGGGGGATCTATAGCAAGCTACAAGTTGGATTGAAGTCTTGTCCAGAGTTAGTTGCACTTAGATAATCTCAGATGCATTATGCTGAGCAACTAGCTTGGAGGTGTGGATATCCTTAATGAATATGGACACGCCTCTGCCTTTAGTGTTTCGGTCCAGGTTAGGTGGCCGATAGGTGTGGTATGAATTATAGCCTGGTAATGCAGGGGTGCTCCCTGGAGCATTGAACCAGGTCTCTGTCACTGCACAGATGTCGATGTTCTCCAGTTTAAGGAGTACCTTGAGTGAGTCATTTTGAGGTTTAGATTTCTGGCATTGAGTAGTCTGTTATGGTGGTGAGTTTGTCATTTAAACCTTGCCTAAAAAAGGCACTATAGGGGTGGCAAGAGCCTTAGCCAGTATCTGGAATCCCAAGGACGACAGGTGCAGGCCATCTCTGGCAAAGCATTGTGGTCTGTCAATCATGTCATCCCACGCAGACAGATACTGGATCCCCTTAGAATGACACCAGTAGCTTAGCCAATTGTTGAAGTCAATCATTTTGTCCTTGTACTGTGGTATCATTCTGGGTGATGGCAGGATGCTACTCAGGGTAGGGTCATACCTGACTGGGCTACAAGATAAGACAGCTCCTTCATGTCTCTTTTCATGTAGTCCACTGTGGTACTTCTCAGGTTATTCCCACCAACATGGACAATGACAGAGTCATAGCTGTACTTGTTGTGGAGTGACCTGAGTGTGTGTGTTATTTGGTGGATCCTAGCACCTGACAGGCAGCTGACAGTAACTTTTTCCTTGTTTATCCTGGTGAGTGGAACATCAGTATGCATGACTATAGAGTCACCTATGAATACTGTCCAATACTGTCACCTTAATTCCATCATTTCTCTAGAAATATTCAGGACTTTATAGTCGATTTGAAATGCCAAACATGAATTTATAACTGTAATTCAACAGCAGTAGTTTATGGTATTGAATGCCCTTGCAAAAATATTATATTGAGAGACCAAAAGAACACTAGCTTGCAGAATTAAAGAGCATGTAAGAGATATTACAAATGATGGAATTAAGGTGACAGTATTGGACAGTATTCGAGTCACCTATGACTAGAGTGTTGAGTAAGTTGTTATGCCTGATGGGTTGTGGTTGAGTGGCACACTGAGTTTGTGGGCTATGTGTCATTTGGGTTGTGTTGGGACGTGGAGGTTGCTTGTGTTTTTGCTCTGGAGGTCCCTGTTGCTTGGGCAAATTTTTATTGAGAGCTGCAGCGAATGTAGGTGTGTGTTTTGTGTTTCTATGTGTGTGTTTTGGTGGTGTAGGTTTTGAGGGACTTTGTGGTGAATGTGGTGTGGTGCAAGTGTTTACCCTCTCCTCTTGACTGTCTAGTCCAGCCTTGGGTGAAGACAGCTTTGCTTCCAGTTTGGCTATATAAGTGCATCTTTCACAGGTTGTAGTGTTGGGAGGTAGGAGGCGAGGGTTGTCTGTGTACATGAGGCAATTGCTGCATTGCCCCAAGATGTCCAGATTCATCAAGTAGACAGAAGAAAACAGAAGGAGCTGACCCTTAGACATACCTGGATAGGTGCTTATTTATTAAGTACTAAAACCTATTTTCCTCTAGACAAGTGAGAAACGTTGAGTGTTGTAGTAATTTGTAGCTTATTTAGTGCTTACAACAAGTTTTGAAGAAGTGCTGAGCTCAAAGAAATAGACTTGAGTGCTAAAACTAAAACACTGGCTAGTTCCAAGGGAAAATTTGAAGAGCAGACTTTATGGCGCTGGGAATAGTTTAACCCTAGCTAAGCGGTAGGGGCTCAGCAGCTTACAAACAGTCCTGGATATAGCAAATCTGTATCTGGACTAGACTACTTACAGGAAAGACAGGAAACAAGCTTAGAAATTTTTTTTTTGTAAAGTGGAAAGGGAGTAAGGAGGAGCAGAAGATAACTCAAGGTGAAGAACTAAGTGGGTTGGCCTTCTCAAATGTTCTCCCTGTATTACGTACACTCCAACATGTACATTTATGGTAAGTGCACACAACTGTACTTTTTTCTCTTAGTATGCCCTTCCAGATTCAGCAAGGCTGGTCTCAGTTGGATAAAGTAGAACCATCAATTGACCACATACCAGGGCCTGAGGCATGGACAAAAGAAAGATGCTTATTTGATTCCTGGTGAAAGACTGAACATGGGTGTGGGAAACCACTTTTAGGGAATTTTGTGTAATGCCTGCTCCAGGGACAGTACAAGCCTCTATCAAATTTAATTCTATAACTGGCGTGTACATAGTCACATGTAGGTTTGACCAAGACCCACTGATTGCTTAGTGCAGATTGACATGGGATTACAAGTGATCCTTTGTTCCAGAATGTTGCATGATACAAGGGAATCCCATATCTCGGGCTCCTTTTGAGGGCCCGATGGTGACAAAGTCCTTGTTGTTAACCTTGGCAAGGAAATGAGGCTTTCTGTTCTTTGCACACACTCTTGGATCATGTCTGTTAGCTTTAATGTCTCCAAATGTTTATTAATGCTGTGACAAGAATGGACCTTATTTCTAAATCAGGACATAATTACAGACATTGAAATTGTTACTGTTTCACACTTCGATGTTTGCAAATAGATGATGTTCTTCATGTTTCACTGTTGCAGTCATCACATTTGGGTTATCCCTGCCAGGGTAGCCCTCAGTTGGCCTGAATACCAGAGGCTTAGTATTTCTGCATTGGTTGCTGTCACTCCAGGACTGACGTCAGGTCATCAGTGGTATAAAATAAGGCAGCCGATGCCATTACATCAGTCTTTCTTGCTGAGGAGCCTGAAGCAGAAGCAGTTTGCACGAGTGCTGGTCGGCCTCTACCTGAGTTTTTCATTTCCTAATTGAAGTTGAAGTCTTCTAAAGCTAAGTACCCCATTGGGGATGCTTTTTTCTTGCTCTAGCCAATGTCAGAAAAAGTTAACAGTTATCTCACCTAAAGAAAGCAAATACCACACAGAGATTTTCATTCTTACTGTGTCACTTGCTTAGGCCCAGACCACGATGTCCCCTGCTGTTGCTTTTGTGCTTTGTTCAACACCGGAACTATACATCGTCGGGCCCTTCTTGTAGCTAGATATTTTCACTCTCAGTCCTCGAACTCCAATATGGCTTTGGTAAGCCATCCAACAGCAGATCTTCTGAAAAATGTAAGGATAAAGACAGAGACAGACCACACAGGTCCAAAATTGCCAATGACGCTTCTGTTAAGCTAGTTGTCAGTTCTCCTCTTCTCAGTGAGGTGCTTTTGCAGTTCCTGATGCCCACTTCTGTGGATTCACAGGCCACTACTGAGATCCTTTTGGAGTCTGGTATGCTGCGAGACTCTTCATCGACTAAGGATCCTGCGGATGTCTCTACCTTGGATGGGTCTGGAGCTGCTGAGCAGGCACTGGCTTCTCAGGAAGTACTTTGCACTACGGATTCTCGACACAGACCGACAACTTCTTTTGCGTCTACCATTCTTTCAAAAATGACCAAGTTTCTAAGGCCCAGGATACAAACCACACACAAAAAAACAATGACCCAAGCTCAAGCATCTGCTTCCTTGCCTCAGTCTCAAATGCAGAAAATGGAGGAACACCTTATAATGCTTATCAGGGGAAGCCAGGCTACCCTTTCCAAAGGAAAAAGAGATTTGTCCCCAGTAGTTTTATCTGAACAGGAGTCCAATGATTCTGATGCATCTGAATATAAAGATATGTAACCCCTCCCTGCTTATGATGATTCTGATGTAGAGGAATCCATCCCTTCAGCCTCTCCACCCAAGGACTTTTCCTTTGGGGAAACCCTACATACTTTTAGGGAGCATTTCCAATGGAAATATCAGGACTACTCTCAGCTAAAAAAAGAGACTCAGGGAATTCTTAGATCTTCCACAGCACAGACCTCTAGCCATTCCTAATGTCCTGGATGTTGTGGATGATGTTTTTATGGAATCCAGTTTGACTCCTGACACCCTCCCTTCTACTCCCAGAAAATCTGACTGGTACTATAAAGTCCCTGACTCTCACAAATGTCTTTTCAAAAATCCTACTGCTGACCCTGAGGTTATCTCTCAAGGACCAAAGGAATTAAAACAACTTCTGCTAAGAATCCCACCCCCTCAGATAGGGATTCCCAAGCATTAGACAGATGGGGTAAAAAAGTATACACTTCTGCTACTCTTGCTATTAGAGCACTAAATTGTCAGTTCCATATGCTGAAATATCAACAACATACCATGGAACTCCTTAAACAAAAAATATCTTCTTTTCCTGCTTGTGCAGAAAATAAAGACTTACAGGAATTAATGCATTCTGCAAGTCAAGTAACTAAGCACACCTTACAATGTGGTTTTCATGCCCTAGAAGCATCTTGCAGGGCAGCAGTCACTGGTTCTGTTCTTAGAAGGCATGCTTGGCTTAAGGAACAGCCCCTGCCAGACCATGTCAAATCCAAATTATTGGACGCATCCTTGCAAAAAGACAACTTATTTGGCACCAAGGCAAAGCTAAATCTATGCAGACAGTTAAAGACTTCTTGCAGGTCCAGCCACCAAGGCTGAGTAGGCAGTGCCCCTCCAAGCACTGGTCCTTTCCTGCCCCCTCTGGGTCAGCTAAGCCAAGACCCCGGGGAAGCAGGCCCCCCCAGATAACAGCCCCAGGGAATGCAGAGATCTAAGCAATGGAGTTCCTCCTCTTCAAAACCAGGGAGTGCTAAGTCACCCCCTCATAGTAAGAACTCACAATGACTTTACACTTCCACCCCCTCCCTCTGCCCACCTACTCTTGCACCTAGGAAGAAAACTCTCCTTCCACGCATGAACCTGGGCCACCATTACCAATGAGCGCTGGGTCCTCAACACAGTGTCCCAGGGATATAAATTTTGTTTCCACACTCTACCAACCCTAAAAGGGTTCCCAGATCTTCCCCCAAACCAGGGTGCAGAGGCCAAAAAGCAAATCCTTTCCCTGCCCTCTATGAGGGCAATAGAGCATGTTCCTGCAGAACAGATAGGCAAAGGTTTCTACTCCAGACTCTTCCTGGTACCCAGAAAAGAGGGCACATGGCACCCCATCCTTGATCTATCCATTCTAAACACCTTTCTGGTGATACCAAAATTCAAAATGCTCACCCTCCAGTAGCTTCTACCTATGCTTGGTTAGCCACTCTAGACCTAAAAGAGGCCTACCTACACATTCCAATCAGAATCATGCAGGAAATACCTACATTTCAGGGCAGGATCATTGCAGTTTCAGTTCTCTGCACATCCCTTTGGCTTATCCACTGCTCCCACAGTTTTCACAAAATGTCTGGCTCCTGCCATTGCTTTTTGCAGACAAAGAAATATTCAAATTTACCCATACTTAGATGACTGCCTGATTCAGGCAGATAGTCAGGAAAAGCTGCTAAAGCACCTGACCTTTGTAAAGGACCTACTGACCTCCCTGGGTCAATGAAAAGAAATTCAAACCAGTACTCACACAAAAAACTGTATTCCTGGGAGCAAGCCTGGACACAGCATCCCAGATGTCATTCCTTACACCAGAAAAACAAACCTACCTGGCAGCCTACTTCTCTCAATTAGCCACCAGACCCCAGTTGTCCACAAGGAAAATCCTGCAAGCTCTGGGGTTCATGGCTTCTTGCATTCTACTCACTCCATATGCCAGATTGCATATGAGGAAACTACAGTGGTACCTAAAAAGCCTTTGGTGTCAGCACTCCCAAGACCTGGAAACTCTTATACCAATAATACCTTGTTTAAGGAAAGATTTTCTTTGGTGGGCAGCAGCATGCTACCACAACACAGGACTTCCCTTCTTACAACCCCATGCCACCCAGACCCTCACCACAGATGCATCAGACTATGCATGGGGTGCACACCTGGACAGCAGGTGTATTCAGGGCCAATGGATCCCAAATCAAATACCTCTGAACATCAACCAAAAAGAGATGTTAGCGGGTCAGCACGCCCTGACACCTTTCAGACCCCTACTTTCCCCGGGGCCTCTACTGATCAACACAGACAACACCACTGTGATGTGGTATATCAACAAGCAGGGAAGGACTCACTTGTACCCTCTGTGCAGGCTCACCATGACCCTTTGGCACATGGCCTCAGCCATGCAACTACACCTGTTAGCACAATTCCTGCCAGGCTCTCTAAACTCTCTGACAGACAACTTAAGCAGAAATTTTCTGGACCCACATAAGTGGCAGCTAGACCAAAGAACCTTCACCCTTGTAACCCAGAAATGGGGCACTCCAAAGATTGACCTCTTTGCTTCCCACTCCAACCATCAGTTCAGCAAATTCTGCACCAGGGAACCTCACAGCAAGGCCTGGAAAATGAATGCTCTATCCTTTCAGTGGGTCAACCTCTTAGTCTATGCATTTCCCCCTCTACTGCTCATTTCAAGGGTACTGCTCAAAATAAGAGAGGAAAAACAGAGGACAATCCTGATTGCCCCAGACTGGCCATGCCAGCACTGGTACCCACTGCTGCGCAGCCTGTCACCCCTGCCACCATGGCATCTCCCTCAGATCCCAACACTCTTGACCCAGAGGAATGGAGAATTCATGCATCCCCAATTGCAGACCCTTAATCTGGCAACCTGGCTTATTCCCTGACCACTTCACAAGGTGCCAATCTAAGCAAACAAGTTCTAGATATTATACGTGAGGCCAGATGCCATAGCACTAGAAAGTCTTATGCTGACAAGTGGAAAAGGTTTTGTACCTGGATCCAGGCTATGGGAGCCAGAACAGCACATCCCTCCCTACCTCTCATCCTGGATTAGCTGGCTGACCTACCTACTACACAGGGGTCTATCCTTCTCTTCTATTAAAATTCATGCCTCTGCCATCTCTGCTCATTTCAACACTGAAACACCTCTTTTCTTCCACCCTTTCATCAAACAGTTCCTAAGAGGGGGTAACAACTTGAGGCCACCCAGAAGAGCACCTACCCTAGTTTTGGACCTAAACTTTGTGTTGGAAAAGATTACCCTGCCCCCCTTTGAACCAGTAGCTTCAACAGAGTTAAAGTTTCTCTCTTGGAAGACAGCCTTGCTTCTGGCCATCACTTCAGCTAGAAGAGTATCCGAGCTACAAGCACTTATGGCTGTAGAGCCCTGCATAATTGTCCATGCTGACAGGGTCTCCCTCAGGACTAACCCATCCTTCATGCCAAAAGTGGTGTCCAGTGTGGCTCTCAACCAATCCATTAATTTGTCCACCTTTTTCCCTAACCCACAAAACAAGGGGGAAAGGATTCTGCACTCTCTAGATGTGCACAGACTGCTCAGATTATACCTAGACAGGACTAAATCATTTAGAAAGACTGATCAATTGTTAGTCAACTTTGCTACAGGGCAGAGGGCAAGGCCATATCCAAATAAACCATTTCCAGATGGATAGCACACTGTATCCATTTCTGCTACAAGCAGCATGAGAAACCTCCACCCAAGGGGGTCAGGACACATTCTACCAGAGCAACCTCCACCTCTGCAGCTTTCCTCAGAGGGGTCCCCACCAGGGACATTCCGGGGCTGCAACATGGACATCTGTTCATACCTTCACCAAGCATTACCACCTGCCTATCTTCTCCAAATCCAGGGCAGGCTTTGCCACCGCAGTCTTGCAGGGCATCCTAGCCAGCCCCCCAGTCTTCTTGACTGCCTCCACCCTTTTCTTCAGCTTTGGGAATCAACCCAAATGTGATGACTGCAACAGTGAAACACGAAGAACATAGTACAGTTGTGTACACTTACCATAAATGTAGATGTTTGAGTGCATTCACTGTTGCAGTCCTGGTTTCCCTCCCTCCATCCCCCTTGTCTCTCACTCAGTTTCTCTCTCTCTCTCTCTCTCTCCTTACAAGGAATTTTCGGTATTTACTTTCTACTGGTGGTGTTTTCCACTATAACCTAGCTCCATCTTGGGGGTTCCTGACAGTTAGGGAAAGAAAAATCTGATGTAATGGTGTCGGCTGCCTTATTTTATACCACTGATGACCTGATGTCAGTTTTGGAGTGACAGCAACCAATGCAAAAATACTAAGCCTCTGGTATTCAGGTCGACTGAGGGCTACCCTGGCAGGGATAACCCAAATGTGATGGCTGCAACAGTGAATACACTTGAACATCTACATTTATGGTAAGTGTACACAACTCTACTTTATTCTCAGAAACCACAATGTGTGAAGAACTTCCTCCTTGTGTAGTCCATATGAGGAGACTTGCACTAGTAACCTATTTAATTCATTAACACCTAGAGCACTGAATATGCTGTCTTCTAAATCACACCTGTAGCATTACATGTGAGGGGGGGGCTGACTTGTTTCATTACACACACACACACACACACACATACACACACACACACACACACACACACACACACACACACACACACACACACACACACACACATAACTTAATCCTAGTACTACTAGCCAGCAGTCAGGAATGTAACACCTAATTAACTGACTGTTGTCAAGAATTATTAAATCTAGTATGCCTGGAAATTATTTTAATTATCCAGGTGCTCTAACTACTCCTAGGATGATGTAAGTATTCCCTTTTTAACTGCTGTAGGTTCATATTGCTGGTCTTGGTGTTTTACAGTTCCATGCCCCAGAGTATACAGGACGCTATAGTCATTAGATGTGGCTATTTCAGCAAATAATGTTGGTAAACACTTGAAAAAATCCACAAACGTCTGAAAGCAAGGAAACCAAAGAACAAGGCAGAAGCCCTCACAGTCCTAAACGCAATTTATTAAAACAGAAAATCACAGCGTTTTTGCCACACACATATGGTGGCTTCTTCAGAGGATACAAAGGCAACCAAACACAAGCAATTAAAATGCAAAAAGCCTCAAGCATAGTTTAAATACATGCTAAACTGTTGATGTAGTTAAAAGACTGTGACAATAAGGACTAAATCACAAATGTCAAGGCAAGTATGATTCTTAAAATAAAAAGGGAACAACTATCTCATATACGATTTTAATTTGAGATAAGGTGCAATATTACAGCTTTCATTCAACCCCGGAGGGTTGAAAGCGTTAAGCTTAAGTTGCCAAAGCAATTCATTTGTCTCAAGTATAAGAGCACTAGGTCCACCACGAGGATGAACAGGGAGGTGGTCAATCCCCATGAAAGAGAAAGCATGCCCAGGAAAAGAACAGATATGCTTGGCAAGGGCATTATCAAGTCTCTTATTCCTGATGGCATATAAGTGCTTTTTGCATTAGCCCACTATGTGTGGGTACAGTGTCAAGCCACTTGGTGGCACTGTTTCCTACCTTTTTGTTGGTATTTGACCTAGCAAGGTCTGGCTTAGGTTGTTATATTCACATTTAGTACTTTTACTTAATTTTTAAGGTTACACTTTAGATGTGGGTTGTCTACATCTTTGGAATTTATATCAATTTTTAGTAAAAAGTTATTCATTTGTTTTATTATGTCGTTCCCCCTTTTAAAATAATGTATACTTGGGAATGACTATTTAGCATTTTGCTTTTTAAATGTACATATGATTTTGTGACACTTTTTTCTTGTGTATTTTTATTTCTTAGGAAATATACTGAATTTTACCTGGGTTTGACTGTGTCAAAATATTGTGTTTTTTGTATTGTCACAGTCTTTTAACTACATCAACAGTTTAGCATGTATTTAAACTATGCTTGAGGCTTTTTGCATTTTACTTCTTCAGTTTAATGCAGGCATCTTGTTGCATAATTTGTGGTTAATTGATAGCAGTTGACTTCAATTAACTTTCAGTATTTAATTGCTTGTGTTTGGTTGCCTTTGTATCCTCTGAAGAAGCCACCATATGTGTGTGGCGAAAACGCTGTGATTTTCTGTTTTAATAAATTGCGTTTAGGACTGTGAGGGCTTCTGCCTTGTTCTTTGGTTTCCTTGCTTTCAGCAAATAATGTTGGCTTTATCCTTTTTTTTTTTTGAATTAAGTTACTTGTTTTTCTTGCTTTTACTGTCTTGACTGTTGGTACTGGAATAATGCCACATGATCATTATTTGTTTATTTCAGTAATTCTTTGCAGTTCATATTTCCAGTGCTTTTCAGTTATTTGTATGCTGCCATGTTTGCAGAGTTTCCAGTGTAAAAACCTTGTCATATTAGTATGCCTTCTGTAATATAGACCCAGAGCCATAAACATATCACATCCAGAAGTCTAGTTTTGTATCGCAGAATCTGCTTGCCAATATCCTTCCACTTTTTCTGTTTTTGTGAACTGATGCCTCACACCTACTGCTACTGTTCCTGTATACTAATGCTACGATTCATGTATATAATTATCTTTCTTAACTTAAACTTTTCTGTTTCTTCAGTTATCACACATCACCTCAGGTATCCTTAGATCCTTAAAACACTGTAAACCTTATCTCAGTATCATATTTCATTCTGTTTCATTCTATTTCATTTCTTTTCCTATGTATAACATCCATTGACTGATTACAATGGAAAATGTGTACTATATGAATTATCTACGTATTGCAATCTCCAATTATTTTATTGTTAGTGCTTTACTCATTTGCAGAGCCTGAAATTCTTCCATTTGGGACTGACGTCATACTCTGGAAATTTAAATAAATAAATAAATAGGGGGCTTTCCCTATGGCTGTTTTTTTTCATGGTATGGTCTATATCCCAACCATGAGTCGGACCTGACTGCATCCACAGAGCATAAATATAGCCATATTATTTTAGGTGTCATAGCACATCACTGGATGTACGTGTTGTTAGGGTCTTTGAAGATTAATGGCAGGACACTTTTCAAATAATTCAGGCTTCTCAGATATTGTCCACTGATCAAGGGTGTTAGCACAGTTCCCTACCTGGCCTGATGCAAGTTTTCCCATTTCTGTGGCATTTACCATTACTGTTAATGGATGTCAATTCATTTGGGTAGATTGCCTAGATTCCTTTTGACTTCTGTGTCAGCAGTTCCACCTCTCTTCAGGTCACTGTGGCTAATTATAGATTATTGCTAGACTCCTGTCTCTTTTAGTCATGAAGCCATAGCTACTTTTGTGATCTCTTCTGCTGTGTTTCAACATACAATCTATAGCTAATATCTTATCTGGCAAGGGGTCAAGAGGCTGTTTCCCCTTGTCGGGGTTGATTGATCATCTGGTGCTTTGGTGTGGTTGCAGGGCTCATGCTTTTAGTTGCTGTCATTCCTGTAAGTGAAAACATGCTGGTGGTCATTCAGAGCTACTGTTGTAATTCTCTCATGAAGTTGTGGCATTAGAATCTATGGGCTGAAACTC
Organism: Protopterus annectens; assembly: GCF_019279795.1. Taxonomy (NCBI): domain Eukaryota; kingdom Metazoa; phylum Chordata; order Ceratodontiformes; family Protopteridae; genus Protopterus; species Protopterus annectens. The sequence continues at coordinate 500,863,275 of NC_056739.1, forward strand.
CAGGGCTTAGTCATGAGGTCATCAGTAGTCATTCATCAAGGATTGCAATCCTCCCCTTCTCTTACTTGGTCAGTAGATTAAGGAGGATTGGATTTTAAGTATTCCCACTTCTGTAGCTACAAGTACTGTTCCAATACATTGCTGCATTTCTGTCATTTTCCTTGTCTCAGCATGGAGTTTAGGGACAAACTTTAAAGTATTTCTCTATGGCCCTGAGTGACTAAGTGAAGTGTCATTAGTGATCCAAGTCTTATGAAGGTACAGACACCTCTCACAGTCCTGCTCCATTATTTTAATGACAAGCAGTTCCACTTCAGAATCTGCTCCTGAATTTACTCCCCCTGCCCATGCTAGCTTACTGACTGGGCTTAAGAAAGGTAGGGAGAGTGAAACTGCTGAAACATCTTGTTCAGGTTTCAAAATTGTATCAGATCTCAGAGTGGAAGGGGTGACATACTACGCTGCCTCAGTCTGCAAGCTGTAGGGGTCTTTGAATACCACTAAACCTCAGTGCAGGAAATCTGGACAAAGGCAGAAATAATGAGGGAAATGGGCCCAAAACTAGGGACAGATGATAAATATTGCTCCTATAAAATTGGAATGTTGTTAGAATAACAGTCTTTGCATTAGTATATATTTTCTGAAGGATATGAAGTCTGAAATGTAAATGTCTGTTATTATTTAATATTATTGAGTGACTTCATTCCTCAGTGATTTGCCAAAAAACCTCAAATTTTATCAGAACCAGACCAAAAATATGAAGGAAAAATCTGGACAGTTGAGAGGTACGGTTCATTTCTGCTGGTGTGGGGATCATCTTTTGCCCATTTCCAAGGGGGTGAATACCCGTACCTCATCTCCACTTCCTGTTAGTATATGGTTTTGATTTTGACCCTGAACCAGTCCATCCTTCTCTCAATTTATTTTTGGAGCAGAAACAGAGTTAGAGATAGGACCTATCACCCTTGGAGATGCACTACTGGTGAAGGTGTTTTCCAATGTTGCTGCAGTGGTTTAGTTAAACAGACTGGTAGTCAAGCTTTATGGAAAAGGGCTTCCATTCAGCAAGCTTGTATTTCTAAGTGACTGATTTCAGCTTTCTCTTAACCACTTGGTGGCTCTCTTTTACAGTTTTGGTTATGAATAAAGTCTGCCCCTGTTTGGGAATAATTGTTCCCAGTACTTGCTTTAGAATATCATATGAGATACTTTGTGAGTCACACGTATCAGGAAAAAAAAAAGATTAAGTGCTTCCATCAAATTTTAGCTCTAAGCAGAGATAGACAGACTTGTCTCATGGTCTTAGGCAAGAACATAAAAGGCCATGACCTAAACCTAATCCTTACTCTGTCTCTACAGCACTCTTGCAGGTCATAGCACTCATCTCTAAGTCCATTTACTCTAGTAAGATGCCACAGTTGCATTTCTTATCCATGGGCGCGCTCTTAGTTCATCAGAAAGGCACTTCTGGTACCTGTTACTGTAAATGAGAGAAGGGAGTTTAGCTATTTCCTGTTCACCTTCCTGGGGCAAGCTTATTCTTCATAAGCAAGAAAAGAGCAGATATATGTTATAGGTCTGAACACAGGACTTTTATGTTCAACTTCCGTCATCTTTCCTTAACCTGTTGACCACTTACTACTGAGGGTTGAGATAATCTATACAAGCCTTACAACACTTTTTTGTAGGCTTCAGCCTTTGTCATACCTACATCACATGTTAATAATCTGTTGTTGTGGGGAAATATAGTTGATCAGGTGTTAGAGAGCATACTTAGACAGTTATGGTGCTCTCTTATTATGCCTCAGTATTGTCACTCATATTGTCTACATGGACTTATTCTGTGTCAGTCTTGTGAAGTTTCAGTCAACTTCATTACAAAGGCCACACAATTTCTTCTGTTAGTGTTAGTCAGAGCAGGCCTTTAATATCGGCCCTAAATTTTCAGTTTAGCTGAAACTGATGGAATGTAGGTTCTTGTTATAGAGAATGATGGGAACTCTTGAGTCTTCTTCCCTGCTAGCACCTCTTTGAGACCTCTCCTTTTTGGCAAGGCCTCAAACCTATTAAATTCTCTCTTTAAAAAAGTGTCTTAATTCTTACTGGTGAAAAAGCACAGATGTCCAGGGTTATCACACCACTGAAGCCTATTATTAGAATTTCATGCTTGATGCTTGGTAGCTCCCATACTTGAGTTTTAAGAATATGTAACATAATTATAGGCCAACATCTAAACGTACATCTTAACCTACCAGACATCCAAAAGCAGATTCATTCCTGTGTTATTCCTTATCCCCAGATTATTATTATTATTATTATTATTATTTTATTATTATTATTATTATCCCACTACTATATCACTTTCTTCTCACCACAGAGATGGAGTCAGCTGCTACGGACATTGCTGTCTTAAGAATGCATTGAATCATTGGCCCTAAAACTATTTCTTAGTATTGAACTATCAACCCACTGTTGATATATTTATGTTTAGCACTTTGTCTCTCTTTCTGCAAGGGAAAATCAATTATTGTCAGCAGGTAGTTTCTGATTCTCTCATGATAGTGTCCATTCTATTTTGCTTCTATCACAGTGGCATCCAGTCACTGTTTTTTTCCATGCTATTTTATATGCTTTAACTAAACTCTATATTTCTCATGGGTATTCCAGGCACTCAGACCATAAAAGTATTCATGAAATTGTCACAACTCCCAAGTGAAAATTTGCTTCCCAAGCCTTTTGGCATTCATCTGTAGTTCTATATCAATAAAGAGAGCAGCCTGTACCCAATACAGCCCATGGAATAATCACTCTATTCTTTTATATCAAGGAAGGTACCAGCCTTATGGAAAACCAGTATATTCTCATGTCTGATGCAGCACATAATGCTTTAAGTGTAAATGTCTCAGCTGGTCAACCTCCCTACATTCACTATTATATCAGCAATTAAGGTCTGTAAATTTTCTAATCTATCTCATTAGAATCACAGGTCACTTTCAGGTTTTATTGCAAGGTAGTCCTTGACTCCAACCCTCTGCAAGTTATCTGGTGCATGCATGTTGTGTCTTTCGGCTTTTCCCAGTTAGGGGTCGCCACAGCGGAATTCCGGTCGGCTATTGATTGGCAGTAGATTTTTACGTGCCGAGTTGCCAGCCCTGATGCACAACCTTCAATGAAGGTATGCCCATTCACGCATGTATCCACACAGAAGATGCTCTAGCTGAGAATTGAACAGGACAATGTCTTATTGTGAGGCGACAATGCTACCACAGCACCAACACTGCAGTTTATCTGGTGCATGCATCACATGTGAAAAACTACTTTGCAACTATCTGCATGCATGAAGCAATCCAATCAACATGAAAAGGTTTGGCACACTCATTGTTACACAGATTATTTAATTAACATGCCTTCTTGAATAGTGACTTTATGAAAAACTTGAATGTTATTTTGCTTACAGAACACCTTATGCCGCTCAGGTTCACAAATCTAAAATAAAGTATCTATATACTCTGAAAACATTTTTGTAAACTGTCAATACAATACAATGCTGCAATGCTACAGCCATATCACTCAACTGTACAGTCTTTTGCAGAATGTCCAGATTTTTCCCTCATATTTTTGGTTAGACCTAGAGGCCACAGTGGTGCAGCCACAAGAGGTTCTCCAGTTCGATTTTTGGCTAGAATGGCTTTTGTGTGGAGTCTGCATGTCCTCCCCATGGTCGAGTTAATGTAAAGACATGCAGGTAGGTGTGTGGGTGTGCCTTCTTTGAAGGTTGGGTGCTGGGCTGGCAACTCAACACCATAAAAATTCACTGCCACTCATTAACGGACTGGAGTTCCGCTGTGGCAACCCCTAACTGGGAAAAGCTGAATGACAGTTTTTTTTATTTTTGGTCTGTTCCTTATAAAAATTGTGTTTTTTGACAAATCACTGGGATGATTTTAATGATTAAAGTCAATAAATAATGACAATTATTTGAGTTTCACATTTCATATCCCTCAGAAAATGAACGGTAACATAAATCCTGTCATTCTAGCAACTTTCTAAGTTGATAAGAGCAATATTTAAAATGTGTCCCTAGTTTTGGGCCTTTGTCCCCCCATTTTGTCAGGCTTTGTCCAGATTTCTTGCAGTATGAGGTTCAGAGGTTTGGTGCTACTGCATTCACTTTTAGAAATATTAAAAAGCATATTCATGTTGTCTGTGACTATACTGGAAAAACCTGTACTTTAATTTAAACCTGGCCTTTATAATGCAAACACTGTTTAACTGCACATATAACATTTGATTTACTATTAAATGTTGGCTGCTGCACAACAAATAAACAGTAAACATTATGTACCACATGTGGCAATTTATTAAAAACTTCTCTAGTGCTAAGTTATTCAAATAGACATAATAACATATTATTCCTCGGCAGTGTAGATGCTGAGAAAACATTTGATAATGGAAACTGGACCTTCCTGTTCTTGGTCTTGGAGAAAATGTGCTTTTACTCTCAGTTCACTGAACTGTTGAATACATTATATTTCACATCTAAGATTATATGCAAACTGAATGGCATTATTTCCATGGAGATTCCCTTATTTAGGAGTACTAAGCAAGGATAACACATTCACCCTATTATTATTTGCACTATACTTAGAAATACTGGCAATGACTCCAAGGATGTTATTATCACCTAGATATATAAAATAAAAACATGGCAAACAGGCAAACAGAGTCCAACCAATATTTAATAACACAAAAAACAAGGTGAGCGCTTACATACACTTAATAGACTTTTTCAGATATTTAGAAACAATCATATGATCCAATATGCTGTGTACTCTCTGCTAATCACATGATGTAATCAGTATTTGAAATTTAAAATTTAAAGGGGTAGCACTCACAGACTGAGGGCTTGTACTATTTACACAGTAAAACTAAATGGATAACTAGGAATAAATAAATGATAATACTTTTGTAAAACCCAATACAAATAAAAATGATTAAAAAGAAGTAAATAAGCCTCCTTCAAATCACTTTTCATATGCCTTAATTTTCAGCAAACTATTAATGCTGACAACTTCATTTAAACCAGGCAAGACAGAGGTATTTAAAAAAAATCTGTCACCATAATTACCTTTGTTCCAGAATAATGGACCAAGGGCCACATCTAGGATGGTGCTCAGCTTGTTCCAATATGAAAAACCCAAAACTAGGATTCCAAGATGGTGGTCGTCTAGTTGACACCTTTCACACGAAGCTCCTCACAAATCAGCTAAAAACCGACAATTTAAACAACTTTCAGTGTGGTGTTCTCACAGGATTTGGTCTAGTAAATAACTGTGTATCTGGTCATTAAGAAAAGATCGTTCTTCTATCAAAAAATCCAGGCAAATCTCTTTTGTGGAAAAAATTAAACTTCTCTGAGCCTGTGTAGCCTGGGCCACGTGCATCCAAGGGGTTTGTAGCTTTGACTGTATCCTACTGGAGTACTCTCATCTAAGGCATGGCTGGAAACTCTGACACCATGGAAACACAAACTACAAAGGCCAAATTCTCTTCATTATCATTATCATCTCCGGAGAAAGATACAAGTTCTAAAAGACTCAGAACCAATAAACAAGTAAGTGACACTCCAAAAACAAATGCTAAAGAAAAAACTGACTCAAATTTCCATATGGAGGACTTAAAAATGGCTTTACAACCAATTCATTCAGCCATACAAGGTTTTTCTACTCAGCTTACAGACTTTGGCAAAACATTAAAACAAATAACAGGTAGGATGGACACACTTGAAGGTAAAATTCATACTATGGAAATCCAAATAGATTCAATAAACAAAGACTTGTGTGCTAAAGATTCACTGCTTACTGAAATACAAGATAAACTCCTGGACTTGGAAGCGAGAAGCCGTCGCAACAATATATTAATAAGAGGTTTGCCAGAATCATACGATAACCAAGATTTACTTAAAATCACAAAACAGATTTTTTCAGCACTTCTCACTTTAGACAGCGACTCTGAAAACCTAGTAGTAGAAAGAGCACACAGAGCCATACGTTCTCGTCAAGTAACCACTGTACCCCGACTGATCTACACCAAGATTTTGAACTTTCAAGATGCCCAGAAGGTTTTGGTTACAGCTCGTAAACACAGACAGTTTGTATGGAATAATCACAAACTCACTTTCTCACAGGATTTACCTCATCAAATTAAGTTAAACAGACAGAAGCTGTCTCCTTACTGTGCTGACCTAATCAAACGTGATATAAAATTTCAGATGCGATACCCAAATGCATTAACATTTACTTATAAAGACAAGAGACAGTCAGTGAATACTGTGCAAGAAGCGCAAGACACTTTTCTAAAGCTTTTTAAAGTAGTGCCCACCACAACATGAGAAGCTTAACAAGAACTGGCCAATCTCTGGTGGCTTATAAGTCATTGTGCTAATCTAGTTTTATTCATATGTTGTGCATTTGTTATGCCGCTTTTACTCTGAATTGTGAAGTACTAAACTGTGTTGAGATGACAATCTTGGCTAGCTATCTTTCATGTTTCGCATCCATTCTACATTTAAAACTAGTGCTTTATGCCAATAGGAACTTTTGTTCGATGACAATTGTAGTGACTGTATCACATCGATCTATCTTTATGAAGGCACGCTCACCTAACATAGACTGTAGCTACGTATATAGCTTATTGTCTTTGACTTACATGGTAGCTGGATGAGACTTTTCTCTGTATTGTAATCTTACTTACCCTTTAGTTTCGTTTTGTATATTGGAATGCCACAATTGGTTTCTTCTGTGATCGTCGCTGAGACCCATAGAGATGATGTTGCCTCTTCAGTCATGCAGAGCACTTTTTTCTATATTCCGGTAAACCTTCGGTTTGACGTGCCTGTCATGCCTAACACGAACATTAAGACACACTCAAGGTTTAGCTTTCAAAAGAGAAAAGTTGCTAAGAACCATTTATATTCCATTTACACATTGCTTTTTTCTTTTCTCTATGTTAGAATGTTGCTTTTAATTTGACTTTCATCAGCTACATTAACTTTGTTCAATTATACTTAGTAGAATATTGCATAGTTTGTGTCTGTTTATGCAAAAACAGTGTCGCAGGAATAACTTTCAATGTTAGTTGTGAGGTATGTGTTTGTACAGTATGTACGGTATCAAAGCAGATAGCTTCACTATCTCACAGCACTTTATTCTCCACTTTGATTCTCAACAAAATCCTCATGTCCTCCCTACATATGTGTATGTGGGGGGTGATTGGATACCATAGTTTCCTTTCCAGTCCTAAAATACTGTTGTAGGTGAATTGGAAATTCTTCATGTTGCCTGCAAATACACAAGTACATATGTGCACCATGTGATGGATTAGCATCCTATCCTGATTTTATTTTCTCCATCTTGCACCCAATGAGTGCTAGGATGACTTCTAGTTGCCCTGCATTTCTGCATTAGATTACATGGATAATTGGAAAATGAATGCAAGAATTTGTGAAGCTTGTAAGTGAATGAACTATGATATTTAGGGAATAATAAGATTGTGTGTAGAATTGTCTTTCTTAAACACTTCTTAAGTCATATAAACAGTCGTAATTTATATTTATATATGTAGTATGACAGCTACATAAACAGGTGATAAATGGGTACTAATAAAAGTTGAGTCTAATATCCCAGAGTCACAAATAGGTTCATATCCCTATCAAAACCTATCATATACACATTACATCTAGCGGATACCACAAACTTGTCAATACATTTTAATTTTATTTTAAACACTACAGTGAGAAGGAGAGTTGGTGTGGTGAGGTTTTACTATGACGGACATTTTGTTTTCCATGTTTTTGTATATATGTATAGTTATGTTTAAAGATATAATAGTCCTTTTCAGGACTCTTTATATAACTATTTCAGTTATGTTTTCTATTATGTTAACCAAAGTTAACTTTATTATTTGTGATGATTCATATGTTCCTTCTTTTGTTGTAGACGGGTGGGTAGGCACCGGGTTAGTATGGAGGGATCTGGTTTTGATTTTGGAACTTTTGAGAGGCAGTAACATACAATATAATTTATACAGTGAGACTAGGTTCAATATTTTCTATTTTTTTAGGATTTTACTAAGTAAAGTATTTAAGATTTTACTGAGTAAACACTTAAGTAGATACATAGACTTAAAGCAACTAATGTAATGTCTTTATATATTAATTCTTGGAATGTCAGAGGGTTACAGAACAAAACTAAGAGATCACTTCTGTTTCATTTAGTGTTCAAATCTCAGGCCAGTATTTGTTTTCTGCAGGAAACACACATGCATAGAGATGACTGGAAAAAAGAAAACAATAAGAAATGGGTTAAAATGATAATTGCAGCCGGGGATTGCTCTAATTCAAGAGGTGTGGCAATTTTAGTCAAAAACAATTTCCTAGGTAATATTACAAACATAAATTATGACGCAGATGGTAGATGGTGTTATTTCTCTTCTTATTTTTCTAACATTGATAAACCACTCTTGTTTTTTAATTTATATAGTCCTTGTGACCACCAACATATTTTCTTTATTCAGATATGTAATATTCTTTCATCTTTCAAGGATCATTATATTATTATGGGTGGGGATTGGAATGCCGTTATTAATCCTGATATCAATCGTACTAGTAGATCAATTTCATATAATCACCAAGCATCTATTACCCTAGAAGAATTAATGTTAGACCTCAACCTTATAGATCCCATTACCCTCAATGTACATACTGACAGGAAAGATAGATATACATATTATTCTAAATGTTATAATGCATGGTCAAGACTAGATTTTTTTCTTGTTTCTGTTTTTCTTATGCATCAAAAAATTGAATACTTCATGGAGCCTAGATTTTTATCTGATCATTCAAGGATATCACTTAAGATTAGCTTTGATATAACGAAGCCACGCATATATACACAAAAAAGATGGACATTTAACAACAACCTTCTCTTGAATAAGAATATCCATGTTATAATTACTGAGATTATACAAGAAATGTTTTCCAATCTTGATACATCAGACATTCCATATGATGTTCAATGGGCTGCTTGTAAGGCAAACCTTAGAGGAGAGTTAATTAGCAAGGCTTCTTATCTTAAAAAACAGTATAGAAATAAAGAATCCTCGTTAAAACTAAAAATCCAAACTTTAGAAAACCAGCACAGATTGAATCCTGATTCCTCTATATATCTACAAATTTGTGAATTCCAAAAAGAACTTTTACTACTACACCAACATAATCTCTCTATAATAGAACAAAAGCTCTTAGCTACTTATTCTGAATGGGCTCAAGTCCCCTCTAAAGTTCTCGCCAGAATAATTAAAAATAATCAGTCCTTACCTAGAATAGCACCCATATACTCTAACAACAAGATATATAATACGGACTTAAAAATTATGCATCTTTTCACTACCTTCCTTTCAGATGTATACTCTAAAGACCCTGACCCTATGACTACACAGCATATTGAAAGCTTTATATCTTCCATTAAATTCCCACTACTGAATGATCAACAAAGGAAAACACTATCGGCCCCTTTGAGATCTCAAGAAATTTCAGAAGCCATTGACAAGATTAAAACTAATAAATCCCCAGGTCCAGATGGATTTACACCAGAATTTTATAAGACTCACAAGTCAATTCTTGTACCTTTTCTTCTTAAAGTTTTTAACTACATAAAAATAAATGGTATATCAGATTTACATTGGAATGTCTCAAAAACCATATTAATTCTAAAAAATAATAAATACAAAACAGATCCTAATAATTATAGACCTATCTCCTTAATTAATATTGACATTAAAATTTTAGCCTCATTATTAGCTGAGAGATTGAAAAAAGTTCTAACATCATTAATTTCCCCAGATCAATCAGGCTTTATGTCCCACAGGCATGTATGGGACAATACTTTATCTCTAGATGCCTTTATACACTTCGCAAAAAAAGATAGAATTCCTATATATGCACTGATCCTTGAAGCTTCGAAAGCCTTTGACAGAGTAAATTGGGACTTTCTTTTTCGTACTATGTCTTGCTTTAATATACCTAATACTTTTATTGATTTTATTAAAGTTTTATATAAGGATTCTTCCACCTTTCTTCATATCAATAGAAATGCCTCTAAGATTATAAAAATCACTAATGGTACGAGACAGGGATGCCCATTATCTCCTTTTATTTTAATCTATACTTAGAGCCAATGTTATTATATATAACACAAAACACTTTTCACAAGATTCCCAAAATTTTAAATACTGAGGTGCCCTTTTCTGCATTTGCGGATGACTTGGTGATATACCTCCAAACACCTAGTACTGACCTTGTGAAAATAATCAATATTATTAATAATTTTTCACAGGCCTCTGATAATCAGGTTAAGTCTCATAAAACTTTCATCTTTCCTATAAATCCATCTGCCCATAAACCTCACATATTTTCAGATTCCCCTTTTTCTTTCACCTACGCAATTAAATACCTAGGTACTCAAATTGAGCATAATGGTCTTTCTACATTTCAAAATAATATTCACAGAGTATGGTCATTAATAGTTTTAGATTTATATAGATGGGAATTACTTAATATATCACTCTTATCCAAAGCAGCGATAGTCAAAATGAATATACTCCCTAGACTCCTATTTCAATTTAATGCCATAGACCAGATTATTCCTAAATCTTTCTTTACAAAAGTCAATAAGGAATTAGCTAGATTTATCTGGTCTCCTAAGTCAGTCAGAATATCATATCTTAAATTAACGTGTCCTAAAAATAAAGGAGGCCTAGGTCTTCCGAACTTTTACATGTATTATTTAATTATTTCGGCTAACAAACTACTCACCATTGTGAACTTGAAAACTGATAGGTATAGGCAGTACCCCATTTGGATCAAATTATGGCATCAATACATTTCAAGTAAAAATATTAATCCGATTGCTCTTCCTTTCCTTTCTAAGGAAGCTGCTAACATTCTGAAAATTTCCAAACCCTTAAAACAAAAGATCAATTATTTTCAAGAATTAATAAAACTCATTAATCAAGATAGCATTTTTCAACTAACACAACCTTTACACTTAAATCCTGATATCCAGTTTAATAATGTACCTTTTAATCTTTCTAAATTTCCACTTATTCAAAGTTTCACTGTGTGGGACTTGCTATAATATAACGATTTATCTCTCACTAACCTTCGCATAAAGCTGAAAGCAAATATTAATTACATTACTATACTACGTCAATTGAGAGATAGCATCATTGTGAAATTTGCTCACATTAAAGTAAGTATAAATGATTTTACAAATCTTACCACTGTTATACAAGCTCTAACATTACCACAGAAGATGTTATCTAAATCTTATAATCTGGTTAATCAGATAATTCATAATAATACTTGTCTATTTTCTGATTATTGGGATAAACAGAATGTCCATTTGTCTTTAACTCAGAAACTTTCAGCCATCAAGGATACTTTAGACTATTCCCCATTCAAGAAGCTTTTTATACCCAGTTAATGATATTTAATAATGCATATCATACTCCTTCCAAACTTAACAAGTTTGACTCCAGAATTCCCTCCTCATGTTCTTGCTGTTCTTCTTTTAATGCTGATCTCTTACATATTTTGTGGTCCTGTCAGCACTCACATAAACTTTGGACCTCCCTTAAAATCAGATTACAAAAAATGGGATACCAAAAATCCACACTTTCCTGGGAATTAGCGATTCTTCATATTCCTATTATTCATCTATCAAAATTTGATACACATGTGTTAGTTTCTATTTGTTCACTCATTAAGTTTTATATTACTAAAAATTGGTTAGACCGCACCAAACTAAATTGGAATAACTTTAGAACCTTAGCCTACTCTTATATTTCAGCTCAGAAATTACTGGTGAAGAGTCCAAAGAAGTTAGCTCTTAACAATAAAGTCTTAGAAAAGGTATTACACATCTTGGATAGTGTTTAATAATCTCTGTCATTTTTTTTTATAGTTTTATTAACCTAGCTCTCTCTCACTTACATTTACATGCATACTCCTTTATATACAGGCTTATATACTTTGTTGCCTCTGGTTTAACATATTCATACTTTGTATATAGTTATGTTATAGTTGTCCTGTTTGGAGTTCTTACATTTACATTGTTATAGTCTTGCATTTATACTTGAACTCCCATGCTCTTATATCCAATGTTCATTTTGGTTATTGTGTTCTTGTTGTATTGTAAATATGCATATATTAATAATTCAATAAAAAGTTTTTTGAAAAAAAAAAAACCCAAAACTATGATCACAATATTTCGATAAATGTTTATAAAGTGCATTAGTGGGCTTCTGCTTTTTATATCATAACAATGTCCATAAGTGCTCTGTTTTAATTTGCACCCCATTTTGTTCATGTAAAATGCTGGACATTGTTTACAAAGAGCAATGTAAATAACACCTTAAGTATGACAGTTATAGTGCCTCTCAGGCCTAAAAACCCTGTTATTCACTTGGCTATCATCTGCTTGCCAAATCATATGGCACTGTGCACAAGCTCCACACATCATCACCTTTCCTAGAGTATCTCCTACTATTCAACATACTATCAAAATATTTTTAAATGATCTCACACATTTATAAACAATTTTAGGATGTCCACCAAGTTTTTGATGCACATCCCTATTATGACACAAATTCACAATTCTTAAATATAATAGTGGCAATCTACTCACTATCCGCATTATATGTAGTAATAAAAGAAGAATGATGTGGGTTTCTCATAGTTTCCACTTGTATGGGAGACTGTCCAGAATTTAAATAATTAGATAGGACAGTCCATAATACTTCAACAGCCAGGGTAACTGAATTTGAGACTTGTTGTGTAGAACCCAACAGTGGCACATAAAACCAAGATGTCCTCTTATTAGTAACCTAGATATCATCTAGATATAGATTCAATGATGATAATAATATACCATTATCCCTATATGCAGATGATCTCATGTTATATCTAACTGACCTTGAGGGTTAGGCAGAGAGGGTTTTTGGGGAACTCTCCATTTTCAGTACTGTTTCAGGGTACAACATAAATCCTTTAAAAATGGAAGTAAATGTAAACTATTTCCCTTCACTATATTTAGCAAATAAATTTCAGTTTCTAGCTTACTTGGATAAAGTGACTTAAAAATTATTAGATTCCATCCAAGGAGCATATCGGGATAGTACAAAAAATATTAATTTGTTTATTTGTTAATTATTACAATTATTAAAGTTTATTAGAATGGAAGTACATGGTAAGGATTTAAAGTAAAGAAGACAAAGAGATGGACAGGGATGAAATGTGGGACAATTTAATAGCTCCTTTGGGTATAAAGGCACATGAGGTAAGAACATTTATTCTTGTTAACAAAGAGAGATTTTGTGACATTATATTTCAGACTGTTTTTTCAATGGAAGAGTTTCTCAGAGAATATGAAAAAGAAAGACTGTAACCCATGGAATCTTTATATGATAAAAGCATTTAATGGGGAAACAAAAAAAGAAAATGCATTTATAATTTTGAACAGAGGTTAGACTTTGAAAGTACATTTGAAAACTTTATGTAAAGAATTACTAGGCATAGCAAAAGTTTATGACAAAAGGGGTTCATGGACTAGTGGCTGGGACTGTAATATTGTATTTAAAATAGAAAGAAAAAAGTATACATATGTCAAGCATAATAAATGTGGAGGGAAACAACCCAAAACATGTTTTGTGGAAAAGAAAGACATTTGATAAGTAACTGTGACAAAATAAAATGATATATATGTGTTTAAATGGGGCATAATGCAAAAAAATGTAAATTGAAATTTATAAATGTAACAAAATTGTACATTTACAAATAAATTGTAATGAAAATAAGAGTAAAGAAGAAGAAAAAGAAAGAGAAGAAATTTTAGAAGTAGTAGACACTGAAGAAACATTAGATGAGAAAAAATAATAAAGATGACATAGAAGAAGTTTCTGAAATAAATGGTAAAGAAGACATACATTGGGAGATAGCAAAAGAAAAAAATAAATTCTATTGGTAAATGGGTAAAATACAGAAAAATAAATAAAGAATGGAAATGGATGAAAAAGAATATATATGGTTAATAACTGGGGGTTAGTATAATGGTTAAGGTGTTTGACCCACAGCCACAAAGAACAGTGTTTATTCTAACTTTGGGAGGGAAAGTGGATAGGCTTAGAGTGGCCTATTAAGAAAGCTAGCCCAGTAATTAGCTATGAACTTATGAAACCTTGAATCTCAGGAAAAGGGAAAAATGAATACTTTAGAATGCTTTCTGTAAGTGTGAATAGAATGTAGTAAGAAGGACAAGGATATTGGAGTAGAGTGATACATATGATGTAAGTGTAAATATATTAGAAGACACATGATTTTTAACAAATGAAACAACATTATAAACAGAGAAACTATGAGGAGTAAAGATAATCTAGAATTTGGGTAATGAAAGATGTTCTAGAATAGCCATATACTGTAGAAACACAGTAAAGATGTTAGATATAACTTTAGCTAAAATGGGAAGATTAATGGTTGTAGATTTAAAATGGAAAGAACAAGTATTATAATAGTATATGCATATACTAATTGTAAAGAAAGAAAAAAGTTTATTTCATCAGATTTTAGACTATGTAGTGATACATATTGTTATTATAAAAACAGGATAGTGTAATTGTGATTTAAGAGGCAAGTGTAAAAAGAAAGTAAATGATACAAGAAAAATATTAGCAGTTATAAGATGTGGTAAGTTAAAACTTTGGGGCAAAAATTCATGTATGTACAAAAGGTGCATGTATAGAACTGAAATAGATTATTTTATACCATCAGGGAGCCAGCAGGATTTTTTGCAGGGGGGTGCAAACCCAGAGCCCCACCCACATAGCTCTCCCCACCCCCTGCCAACATAGCCCCACCCACATCCACCAACCCAAGCCCCGCCCACACAGCCATTCCAGTGTCCCATTACTTGGCTATTTCTCCCCATTTGCCGTAGACACTGTTCAAATCTCTGTGTGCATACTGTTTTATGCTTTAGTTCTACAATGATTACAGGCAGTTGGATTTAATTTACAACTTTTATTTCAAACATTATAGCCCAAAAACTGAAACATTTACTAAACCTAAACAAAGCAATAGTCTTACAATGAAAACAGACTTGGCATTAAAACTTCTCTACTTTTGAAACTCACATTCAATGAAACAGCATTGAAACCCACATTCAAAGAAAATGCATCTGGCCAGTGGCAGGTTATTTACCTTTGAACTGTTTTCAAGCAATAGGCTCCTTGCACACTGTTAGGGCCATGCAAAAGATTTGATTTACCTGATTGTATTAATTATAATATATAATTGAATTATATCCCTTGTATTATACAGCAACACTTGAGTGTCTCTGCTGAAGTAAAAGTAATCTGAATAATTCCACATTAAAGATATCTGAAACTAATGAAGATGTTGTTGCTAGAAAACTGTATATTTCAGTGTTTCATCTACAAATTCAGTGCCTGCTTCCGTCAAAGAATCAATTGCCTGTGTTAAATTAAAAAATGGTAAGCTGGTATATTGCAATAGAAAATGGATGGCAAGCTGAAAAACAGGTTCATAGTTATTAGGCATCTCATCCAAAGGAGGACATCCTCAGGACTGCAGCATACAGATGTACATGCTGTAGGAATAGAACCTCAAGCCTCTCCATTAAGATGCAAGTATTCTACGTGTGGTGCTACTAACATAGCTTTAAAACTTTATACCACAATAGAGATACCATTTGCTAAACAAAACAGTTGCACATTATAAATAGACTTTGCATGAGCAGCAGTAAACTTAGCTTCCCTTAAAACTCAGTTCCTTGAAAATGCACTTAATTCCACCTGCTAACTCTAACTTGGGCATTTCGCTTTCTCTCTCACAAACATACCACAACCCTCAAGGCCTCAACCTTAGTGCAAGAAATCTGGACAAAGCCTAAAATAAATAGGGACAGATTATAAACATGGCTGTCATAAACTTAGAAAATTGCAAGAGTAACAGGATTTGTGTTAGTATGCATTTTTCTAAATGATATGACATCTAAAACTGAAATGTCTCATTATTTAGCAACTTCAATCATTTTTAGGAGGAATATGGGGCAAAAATCTGGACATTCTGCAAAAACCTGGACAGCTGAGGGGTATGCTACCTCCCTCTTATACACACACACAAAATAATTCTGGTCAGACTTGAATTAGTTCTGGGAAGGTTGCACTGAATGGCACCGTGCTTGATCTGAAGTGGGTGAAATCCTGGTAGCCAGTGATAACTGATCTGCAGCTCAGCAATGTGGAGCATTAAAGCATTTTTAGCAGAGCATTGTTTCATCACTACCTATTGTGTTTGCACATAAGCTGTAGCTATTTCAAACATTTGCTTTTTTTGATTACTACAGAGTACATTTACCCGCCAGAGCTATTGTGTTTTGACTTCAGTGTGGAGCTTACCTAGTTGTTGCAGGGCTTGGCTTTTAAGTAAGGTAGCAATGCTTATTTACCATATACCATTAAAGCCACCCAACTACAAAAGTGTACTAACACACAGACACTGCTATAAGACACTGGTCTCCAATAAAACGTAAGGAGCTTCTGAAAATACTGTAATCCTGTCCTTTTATTACAAATACTGTCATATGCATTTCAATACCCAAGGCTTATACATTATCTAGATATGTAAATATTCTCTGCATGGCAACAATGAAAAGGCTTTCAATGCTGGTAATTCTTTAACAATATGCTTACTAAAGCTTACTTGCATCTTACAATCTCCGACAAGCTTACCTGATGTTCATTTAACCATGGCTACTTAAACAGCGCAACAGGGCACTGTGACAGCATGCAGTTCCTGAATAATAAGAAGCATAAATCAACAGTATAAAAATCTGATAGAAAACCAGAACATTCTGCAAAATCAAGGACAGATGAAAAGCCACGGTCGTATTTGTGATCTACCTTGGATGGGGGAATACTCTGCACACTTACACTGCATAACTGCTCCTTGCCTTCCTTGGACACATCCAGAGCCACTACAATGGGGGGTGGGGTGCAATAAGTATGTCATAATTTGAAATGTCTCTGGCTGACAATGATGGCTCTGACACTCATACCTCAACTTCAGAGCAAGAAATCTGGACAAAACCATACATAGAACTAGAAGTGGGACACAGGCCCAAAAATAAGGCCAATTTTTAAATATTGCTCTTATTAACTTAAATAATAGAACAGTAGTAGATCGTGCATTAGTACGAATTTTCTGAAGGGTATAAAATCTGAAACTCAAATGTCTGCCATTATTTTCTAACTTCAGTCTTTAATGACTTGCCACTAATTTGCCAGAGAACCACAATTTTATGAAAAACAGACCAAAATGTGATGCAAAAATACCTGTCAAAAAAGGGACACCTTTTTAATATTAACATTGTTAACTTGAGCAACTAACAAAATAAGAGCATCTACATGTATTTCTGAAATAAAAGTAATCTATAACTCTGATCACTACAGTTATATATAATTGTAAACCCTCCACATTTTCTTCCAAAATTGCCATTTTGGAGGAGGGATTATTAGGGGAGAGCAACATTTTGAGCCAAAATTGGGGACAAATGAGAGGTTTGGATATTCCTAATCTACAAAGTGATTTGCACGTACCTCTCAACCTCTTAATGCAGGAAATCTGGACAAGGCCCACATATATTGGGGGAAACATACAAACACTACTAAAAATTGCTCTTGTATAAACTTAAGACAGTCTTGCATTAGCATGCATTTTTCTGAAGGTTATGACGTCTGAAACTCAATGTCTGTCATTTAGTGACTTAATTCCTAAATAATTTGCTAGAAAACCACAAATTTTATGAGGAACAAACCAAAAATAAGAAGCAAATATCTATTCATTCTGCAAAGATATGGACAACTGAGAGGTATAGTTCAACCGGGGCTGTCTGAGTTTGCTACCCCCCTCACAAAATCATGGTCAAATGGAGCCTCCCCCCTGCAGCCATTCCAATGTCCCATTCCTTGGTTATTTTGCCCCATTTACCATAAACACTAATGTGCATACTACTTTACTTCTGCGATGATTTAGGATTTCATTTGAAAGTTTTATTTTGCATTTTACAGCACAAACCCTAATACATATCTGTTAAAAAAAGCAATGCAGTCTCACAATGAAAATAGACTAACATTAAAACTTCTCTGCCCTCGAAACTCACATGCATTGAAACCCACATTCAAAGAAAATACATTTTGCCAGTGGCGGATAAATAAACTCTGGGCTGTCTTCAAAATCATAGGCCCCTCGAACATAACATACACATGCTCTTTGATACACGTTCCTGACTGTATTACATTATATTCCTTGTACAATACAGTACAGTTGTTAGAGGGCATTTTAAATGTGTTTTGAACATTTTTCCAGTAAACAATGAAACAAAATGCATACACCAATGACAAAACTGCCCAATTCAGAACATTTCCATCATAAAGTCTACTCAACCTTCTATAGTCCACCAGTATCAGTAAAAAATATGCACAATCTCTGTAGTAAAATCCACATTAAAGAAATTTGTAACTAATAAAGAGATTGCTGCTAGCAAACACTTTATATGTCATTGTTTAATCTACAAATAAAGTGCCTGTTACCCTTGAAGAATAAATTGCCTTTGTTGCATGCAATAAAAAAATGATAAGCTAGTAATATCGCAGTAGGGAATGGATAGCAAACTGATAACAGGTTCATAGTTACTAGGTATCTTTGCCAAAAGAACTGCAGCATCCACCCCCTTTACAACACAGTACAGTATCAGCAATGCATCTACCTACTGCGGGAGTAGAACCCACAGCCTTCAGCATCAAAAGCAAGTACACTATCCTGTTGTGCTATTAACAGTGTGAGCAGACTAAACATAAGCAGCACTAAACTTTTGCTCCCCTGCAGCTCTCAGCTCCTTGTAAAATCTACTCGACACTCAGCTGTATCTCTGAACGTTGCAACACAAGAAATCTGGAAAAAGCCAACATTTATTTGGGGGGGGGGGGCAAAAGGCCAAAAAACAGGGACACATTTTAAACATTGCTTGTATAATGTTGGAAAGTTGCTAGAATAAAATGCTGCGTTACCACCATACATTTTACTGCCATGTCTTGAACCCAGGGGACCCTGTGCAAAACAGTCAGAGCAACATACCACTACGCCAAATCAGCTGTTTTGTGAAAGAGGAAGACTGAAACTTAAATGGAAGACTGAAACTTAAATGGCTATCATTTAGTGAATTCAGTTCTCACCATAGCACAGCTGTCAACCTCTTAGCACAAAATACCTGAACAAAGCCAATAATGGGTGAATACAACCCCCAAACATTCAGTGAATTCAGTTCTCACCATAGCTCTCAACCTCTTAGCAAAAAACACCCAGACAAAGCCAGTAATGGGGGAATATAGCCCCCAAACATATTCAGTGAATTCAGTTCTTACCATAGCTCTCAACCTTAGCACAAAGCCTGGATGAAGCCAATAAATACCTGAATAAAGCCAATACTGGGTAAATACAGCCCCCAAACATATTCAGTGAATTCAGTTCTTACCATAGCTCTCAACCTTAGCACAAAACCTGGATGAAGCCAATAATGGGGGGAATACAGTCCCAAAGACAGGGATACATTTCAAATATCCATCTTGTACACTTAGAAGAAAATTGCTAAAATAAAAGCTTTTGTTACCATGCACTTTCTGAAGAATATGTAGTCTGACATTGAAATGAGTGTCCATTTTTTTAACATTTGTTAACCAGGAAAGTCTGACTTGGAAAAAAAGCAAATTTTTAGCAGAGGTCCAGGGAGAAACACTCCAGACAGCCAAGAATCAAACCAGAGAACATGTAGCTGTCAGGCAACAAGGACATATACAGAAACCACAGATTTTATGAGGAACAGAAAAAGTATGAGGGAAAAACCTGCAACATTTTTACAAATGGTGGTGGGTAGGGAATTCAGGCTCTTGCCACTTGGGCCCAAGGTATAGGGTTCAAGCCTTATTCTCTACCCACCACCATGTAACACCTGGGGCATTTTACACACACACACACACACACACACACACTACGAAAGTGTCCCATCTTCCACACACTACGAAAGTGTCCCATCTTCCACACACACACACTACGAAAGTGTCCCATCTTCCACACACACACACTACGAAAGTGTCCCATCTTCCACACACACACACTACGAAAGTGTCCCATCTTCCACACACACACACTACGAAAGTGTCCCATCTTACACACACTACGAAAGTGTCCCATCTTCCACACACACACACTACGAAAGTGTCCCATCTTCCATCCGTTTCCTCCCGCTTGCAAATCCATCCATTTCAATTCCCGCTCGAACACTACGAAAGTGTCCCATCTTCCACACACACACACACTACGAAAGTGTCCCATCTTCCACACACACACACTACGAAAGTGTCCCATCTTCCATCCGTTTCCTCCCACTTGCAAATCCGTCCGTTTCAGTTCCCGCTCGAATCCTCCTGCTTGCGAAACCATCCGTGTGAATTCCCACTCACAAACTTGTAAATATGAGCGAGAGTGATGATGTCAGCATGCCTACGACTGGACTGTCAGCACGGACTTCTTCTTAAAGAAGAATGCACTAAAAAAAAAAAAAAAAAAAACTTTTTTTTTTTAAATTACAGCATTAACTCGTCAGCCGATTCCAGGGGGGTGCAAGTGCACCCCCTTGCACCTGCCTGCGGGCGCCCTTAATCAGGAGGTTTAGTTATAAGAGAAGAGGATGTAGTTGAAACAGGATTTTCTGATCATCTTGCAATATAGCTAGAGTTAAAGGAAAACAAGGAATATATAAAAATAAGCAAAGGAAAAGGATAAATGAAAAGGCATGAAATGAAGAAGGAAAGAGATTAGTGATACATTTATGGAAAAATCATATTACTATGAGAACATTTTATAAAAAATGGTCTGAATGGTGGCTGATATTTAATGAAAATTATAAAAAATGTTTTTACAGTGGTAATATGATGTGAAAAAGGAGAGAGAGAAAATATAAAAGAACATATAATGACACATTGGAAGATTTAGAACATAATGATAAAAACTGATTTGACAAAGGAAAATAATTATATAAAAAAACTCAAGAAAAATAAAAGAATTGTTATATAAGTAAAGATATTTGTACAGGGAAAAAAAGAAGTATTGAGTTACTTAAGCAGATTACTAAAGGAAGATGGTAGTGTAATGAGAGCAATGAAAATGTAAAAAGAGAAATAGAAGGAACTCAGGAAACAATTATGAATAGTGTAATACAAAATGTAGAAGAAATTAAAAACAAAAACAGAAGGTAGTGAAAAGACATAAAAAGTAAAAAACTTAATAGAAAAAGAGAATGAAGATTTAAAAAGCTGATTTCTTTACATGACCTAGATAAACTATTAAGATAAGTAAATATAGATTCAGCTGTAGGACTAGATGAAATAGGGTATGAAATGCATAAAATTGTAAGGGCTTGGCAAAAAAAATATTTTTTAAAGATTGTGAATGAATGGTTAAATGAAGGTTTTGTGTATAAAGAATTATGTAGTAGAGTACTTAAATTTATACAGAAGAAGGAAGATAGAAAACAATTAAAAATAGAGACTGGTTGCATTGAATAATAATGATTATAAGATTTTTATGAAAATAATACAAAAGAGCTTTGAAACTAAAATGGAAAATATTATTGGGGATAGCATATATAGTATAAAGGAGAAGAGTTGTCAAGAATTATTAATGATAGAGAAATTGTGAATAGTATTATAAATCAAAAAGAAGAAGCAAAATCATAATAAGAGATCTTAATAAGGCATTTGATACAATTGGACATGAAATCCTATGGGTAATAATGAAAGAATATAATACAAGTGAGAAAGTCAGGAAATTATGCATGTCAGCATGAAGTAATAGTAAATTAAAATACTTGTAAATGGCTGGTAAAGCCAAGAGGTACATATGAAAAGTGGTGTAAGACAGGAATGTCCAATGAGTTGTATACACTTTGCATTAGTTATGACTGTAATAGCATATGAAATAAATTACACAATGAAGGAGACAAGGTATAAACACCTGGAGGGTTAAACATTCTAGTTCTGTTAACATATGTAGATGACATTATAAAAATTACAAAAAACAAAATTTGGATAAAAAAGTAATGATTTGCACAAATGAGTGTCTAGATGTGATATAAATTGCTTTAAATAAAGAGAAAAGTAAATGTATAGGTGGTGTAGTAAAGATAGGGGGTATATATTTTACAATAATAACATTTCTGTGTTTGGGGATAAAGATGTAAGTAGAATTCAGTGGGGAAAACAATAGAAGAAATAAAACAAACCCATCTTTTTCTGGAGAACATATAAATTATCATTCAGGAAAAAAAGCTGTTTGACAAATTCATTACTGATGGGGAAAATAGCATACTTAGCGCGTATATTTATGTTGCCAATAGAATTTGAAAATGAACTATTGCAGATGATTGTTTTCATTATATGGGGTTCTAGATTAAACCCAGTAAAAAAGAAGAGCTCTGTATGTAGATAAAGAGGAATTGGGTTTAGGATTAATCAACCCAGTGGTATATGATGCTTCATTAAATTTGTACAAAGTGTTAAAGTGGATAAATGTAAAATAGTATGCATACAAGTATAATACATTTTGGGATCTGGGAAAAAGTGTAAAAGAAAAAAAAACAGTATAAGAATGAAGAAATAAATGTTACCAAGAAAAAATATTTTCATTAAAAATAAAAATTGATGATATAGAAAAAGATATAAAAGCACTGTATAAAAATGTAATGATAAAACCTTACTATGTAAAGCCATGGAAAAATCTAACAGATGAAAAAATTAAAGGTATAAAATAAGAAGCAAATGGTGTAAACCAAAGTAGAATGTCAAGATGTTTTTGTGGAGACTGGTAATGGATGAACTGTCAGTAAATGGAAATATGCCATATAAAAAGAAAAGTGATATAATATGTTTACATTGTCTGAAGTTGTTCTGGTGGATTTGTATGTTGAAAAAGGTAACACTAAATTACATCACATCTGGTTGATTTTGTCATTTTTACTCCAACTACTGGGTATATGTCTAACTGGTCCCAAATCTCAATGGGTAGTGCCCATTTTTCCTTATAAGTGAGTGCATGTCAGATACATATATTGTCTGCTTTCCTTTCTAGTTTATGTCAAGGCAATTTTTTGTTGCCTTGGAGTCATTCAAAGGACTATGAACATTCATCTTCACTGAACAGTTATTCAAGTGGCCATGTGAGGAAACCAAGTTACTTTAATTTCCAAGGTTATTTTACCTGATTTCAAGTGAATGGTGTCTACTTATCTTTGCAAATGCAATCACACAAGAAACAGGTGTAGTTAATATTTTCAGTTTATTTTTTTTCTCTGCATGCTCTAGATGCCTGAAAATCACTGACAAAACTGTGTACATTTGGCCTCAATGAACAGTGGTTCCTGCAGGCTAAAAGAGAGGCAGGCAAATACTAAGTGTATGTGTATTCATTTGGTGTTGCCTTGTTTACTCCTGATGCTGATCATATTTCTAATCGATCCTGAGTCTCTGTGTATGGTGCCCACTTTTCCTTAAACGTGTATGCACACACATGCATGAGTGCTTTACACCGTTGAGTGGAGAAATGTTGCAAATTTCTGATGATTTTTATTACCTGTTTTCTTTTTTCAATTTTTGCTTTAAAATGTGAAAGAGGAAGTTAATTATTTTAATTTTTAGCCAGTGGCTAGATTTTAAAAGTTTAAATGTTAAGCAGCACAAATTTCCCTAAGGCTGAGAAAAAGTTTTTAAGTAGCTAAGGTGTTTTTGGTTAACCAGGGTACAGGGTTACTTTTTATACATTTTGTTTTTAGAGGGGCAAAGGAGTTGAACAGGTTTGTGAAAGTAGAGTTAAATTAGGATAGAGCATTATCTAGGGAAAGAGTTTTTAATGGGTTCCAGTTTGTGCTTTTTCATGCATTTGAGAAGATTTCAGCATTGAAGTTCTTTAGGTAATGAATGGAAACATAGGTGTGAGTTAGTTGTATAGAAGAGGGGAGATGGTGGCAAAGGTGGGAAAATGGTCAGCTAGTGGGTCTGGGAGAATACCACTATCAGAGATATAGTGAGGATGAGATACTAGAATTCAGTCTATTGTAGTTCCAGTGATGGAGTTCTTGGAAGGCCTGGTAGTGGAATTGATTAGTTGTGTAAAGTTATATAAGTTAATACTGAGTGAGTTAGTGGGAGATTGGATTGTGGCCCAGTTTATGTTCATGTCCCCCATGATTATGGTTTCATGAATAATGTTGGTAGAGATCCAAGAGAGAATATATTCAAGGAATGAAATATTGTCTCTAGGGGGAATATAGAGGGAGAGAACAAATATGGGTTTATGCTTGTTTAGGTGGAGTAGGGCTGATATTATTTCTGCCTTGCCAAATTTGGGAAAGGGTTTAGCATAGGGGGTGATTAAGAGGGATGCTGAGTAAAGGACTGCCACACCACCTCCCTTTTTTGTATTCTGTCATTCCTTAACATGCGGTAGTTGGGAGGAGTTATTTCAGAACCTTGTATGTGGGGCTTAAGCCAGGTTTCTGAGATGGAGAGAATATCAGGCTGGTTATGTAGAAGCCAGGCATGAAAGTTTGGAATTTTTTTACATAGGCTCTGATCATTTAGAGCTGAGAAGTGGAGGGGTTTGCCTGTTGCTTGGGGGGGTTGGATGTAGTGTGGTAGAGGGGCCTGTGTTTGGGTGGATGTCCCCAGAGAGAAGGATAGAGTTAAGATGATGAATGAGGTATTTGGTTTGTTTGGGGTATAGTATACAGGTAGAGAGTTTTGTGGACATTAGACTAGTGTAATTGGGAACGGTGTTTTTAGAGTTAGGTAGGAGTCTATAGGGGAAGAGCATGCTAGTGTTGAGGGGTAGAGACTAGAAGATATATGAGTAACAGTAGATGTGTACATTGTAGAGGATAGGGTAGTGGTCTGAAATGGGGGGAGTGGTTTGCATTAGTAGGTTGGGTGATATAATTTAGGTAAGTTAAGGTAATTAGAAGTATTATTTGAGTAAGTAGGGATAGAGATTTGAGGGCCATGATAGTTATTAGAGCAGAAGTAGGGGATGAGTTAAGTTGTAAAGTTAGTTTGAGTAAGAGATTATGGTTTAGGTTCATTGTTTAGTAGTTTATCAGGATAAGCTGTGTTTGGCAGTAAACTCTGAAAGGTAGGCTTACTATAATGGATGAACTGTGGGAGGAGATTTTGGGGTATGATGGGTAGTTTGGATTGGATGGTGGAAGTGGTGGGAGTGACTAGCTAAGTATAAGTGTATGGGTATTGGGGTGGGTAGCATTTGCGGGTAGGGTAGGGGAGTGGAGTGAGCCCGTAGGGCAAACGGAGCTGGTAGAGCCAAGGAAAGGAAGAATCAAGGTCAACAGCGAAAAACAATCAGTGGAGTGTAAAGTTCAGATGAAAGTATGCAAGGGTAAGGGATATTCTAGCAGTGGTATAGGGGAAGGATTAGAGTGGTTCAGAGAGGTAAAAGATGGCACCACAGGAAGGAAGGCAAAGTTAAATAGTCTGGGGGATGGGTTGGAAAGAAAAGAAAATGAAAGAAACTGGGGGAGGGGTTGGAATAGAGACTGGAGATGGATATCACAGTGGCCTAGCTGGTTGGAATCAGTACTGATATGGTCACATCAGCAGTGTGAAACAGCACTGAAACAATTAGAAAGGAAGCAACTGTGAAACTCAGAGCTGAAGAGGGAATGAGAGCAAGCCAAAGATAGAAACGTTGCAGATATAAGTTTAAAAACAGGAGACAAAGGGAACAAAAGATGCACTAAGGGTTAAACAACACTTTAGAGTGTGGCTGGCAATATTAAACCTACATATACTGGATATATTGAGAGTTAAAACAACATTAAACTAAAAGCTATTGGTACTATTAAAACAGCAAGGAATGTGGTAGACTGCCAGCATTGTGTTGTTGCCTGGTGGCCAAAGTAAGTTACTATAGCCAGAAAAACTAATCTGTGTGTATGCTCATCTGCTCTGTAGTAATACTTTAAATAAGGAGCAGTTTTTCCTATGTAGAATACTGGACATAAGGAACATTTTGCGATGTAAACAACATTTTTACTTTGGCAATTATAATAACCTTTTATAGGAATGTGCCTGCCATTTAAATTGAAACTATCCCCAGTAACAAGAATGTAAGAACACTGGGACCACATCCCACACTTAAAATTGCCAACCTTTTCAATGGCACCATAACACCTCAGCCTGCTCTCCTGTTCCAAAATTTCTTTGAAACATCTGTTTCTCCTAAAAACAAATTTGTTTTTTTTTTTTACTAAAATGCTTAGACATGTTTTTTCCACTGACAGTAATTCCCAAATCTTTTCTATAAGTTGACACACCCTATGTTCATCCTTAGTATAGGTGGTAATGAAACTAGAATTTGCATATGAATTATTTCCAATGATAGAATTACTTATTTCCACTGCAACTGTTTTGTTTGGAGATCCTAAAATGGGTAAATAAAACCCATTTTTTCGCTTATTCAAAACTTCCTCCTTAACAGTGGTTAACATTTCCAAAGGATAACTTCTTTTCTCAAGCATGTCTAATATAAAATTAACCTCATCCAAAAATTCATTATCCAGGGAAATCATTTTCGCAGCACGAACCAATTGCCCTTTTACTATAGATTTCTTTTGTAAATCAGGGTGCCAACTATTATATTCCAGATACGAATTTGAAAAAGTAGGTTTTCTATATATTTTTGAAACCAAAATCCTCCTTTCTTTATCTATTCTCAATTCAACATCCAAATAAGTTATTTTTGTTTGACTATGTTCATGAGTAAACTTAAAACAATTCAAGGTACCATTAACATATTCCAAAAATTGCATTGTCACCTGTTTCAATCCAGATCAAGAACATGTCGTCCAAACATCTGGTGTAATTCTTAACATATTTCATATACTCAGATTTAAAAATGAAATGATCCTCCCATTATGACATAACATAATTTGCAAAAATGGGGGCACAAGCTTTCCCCATTGCCACACCAGTGCTCTGACAATAGTATTGACCTTCAAACATAATGAAATTGTGTTTTGACACCATTTCCATTAAGGTCACAAAAAACATTCATTTCATCTTGATCATATATACCTGTTGTTAGTAGTTAGTTTTCAAACCATATTAGACCTTCTTCCTGTGGTATTACAGAGAATAAGATGCAAACATCAATGGTCACTAAATACATATTGTCAGTGTACTGAAAATTATTCAGATTAGACAAAAACTGCTAAGAGTCTTTGCATATATATTTGAAATACTGCAATCCTCTTTTTAAATGAAAATCCAAATATTTACCTATAAAACATGTTTTACTTCTTTTTGCATCCACAATGAGCCTAAACTTTGGATTTTTAGCCCTTTGTGAATTTTAGGCAGTCAAAAGATGTTTGCTACTACTGGACATTCATTTTTCATAAGATTATATGCATCTATATCTATTTGTCCCTGTAATAACATGCCCTCCAATGTCAAATCCAACCTTCTATATAAAATATTAATTTAATTTAATGAAATTTCTTGGTATGTATCATCAATTAAAAGGGCTGACATACAGTTTAAATAATCCCTTTAGTCCATCACTACAACTCCATTGCCTTTATCAGGCTTCATTATATGTATTTTTTTTGTCCTTAGAAATTTCTGATAATAATATTTTTTTCATCTACTGTCAAATTATCCCATGAAATCTTGCAGGTGCATTTATATACTTCCCTTATGTCCAATTCACATACTTTTTCATAGAAACCAACCAAATTGCACATAAGGGGATTAAAAATACTCGGTTTACTTAATTTTGTATTAGTTTCATTATTATTATAATTATTATTACCAAACCATACTCATAAATTCAACTTCCTTGTAAAAAGTTTAAGATCTATTAAAGTGTCAGCTACCCTGCCCCTTATACTTGGGACATAAGTAAAGCCTTTTGCTAACAGGCTCACATATGCTATTTGAATGTCTTTCTTTGAGTAATTTTAAATCTTAAAATCCCCTGCTGTGTTAAATATAACTTTTGGCAAATTTCCTGCTTCTTCAAAAGTATATAACAAGCCCTCCAAATCAACATACTCATTTTCAACTTCACTAAGTTGTTCTTTGTTTTCAAATGTTTCATTAAGATAAATAATGTCATCACATTCACTCAAATCTGAAACACCATTAGAATCAAACCCTAATTTTTCAAACTGAATACTTTCAACCCTAGGGTTGTTACTATAAATGTCCGATTCTTGTGAGGCCAAACAGTCATTAAAAAAACACTTTATTAATTACATTACCATTAAAAATGTCAGTGGCATAGTCCTTCATCTCTTCCGCTGATGGGAGCACCATAAGAGTTCTTCGGTCTTGCTCCCTGTGCCTGGTCTTGTTGTTGTCCACATAACTGCATACATGATCATTCAAATGTGTCCCTCTGTTCTTTAGTCTCTCTGAATGCCTCGTTCCTTGGCCTAAAGGGGCATTTGCTCTTTCGTTACTTGATGACATTGATGCCAACCTCATCCTTTCGTCTCTGGATTCACGCTGATTGGAAGAAACCTTGGCATTGTTATGACAACCTGCTCACACTGGATATGCCTTGCTCTTTGCATATTCATTGGTGTCTCTTTTTATTTTATTCATTTTCCAATAAAAAATATTATTCCAAACATTTTCAATGTGAGTGAATGAATTCTCATAATTCGTTCTATACTGGTCAAACAAAAGATCCAGATCATTGCATTTTGTAAATCCAATTTGGCAGCCATAGTCTCCAGTTTCCTGTTGTTATATTTAATCATTAGTTTCAAAATCTCAAAGCCTGCATTGTCAAAGACTGTGTGTAGCTCCTTTATGAAGTCAGGATTCCCCTCTATTTCATTTGGGTATCACCACAATCTCAAATCACGTGGAACCTGCTCAAGTTCCAAGTTTCACTGCAGGTATCCATTTTCTAGCTGTATTTTTTTAAATTGCAGCATAGCTTTTTCAAAAACATTCAGTCTCTCCTATAATGAAAGGGATTGTACCCTCTCCACTGGCTCCATGTTAGCTGAATTGAAGTTGAAATTATTATTTCTCCATAAGTGAAAAGGGCGATTTTCACCCCCATTCACACTGTCTTCACCATTCACATTAACGGTTCTCAATATTTGGGTAGGCTGAGTTAATGGAAGACCCAAACTACTACCTGAATGGCTGCTAACACTCTATATATCCAACAAGCTCTTGATTTGTGTAGAATGCTGAGTGAGTTTCCAATTAATTTTATTCAGCAACTCCATAATATCACTGTTAGAGTTTATATTAATGTTCTCCGTGTGAACACACTGTCCAGTCCTCCCTGTAGAACACAAACAATTGAAACTGGAAATATTCACAAACCAAATAACCGAAGGGAGGACAAGCAGCCAAGTTCACTCAGTTAACACTACTTTATTGATAAATAAAATCACAGTTGGTTAAGCGCTTTCATCCCTTTCTTAGGGACTTCTTCAGAACAATGTCATTACATTTATCCAGCATTCAAATACAGCCATCAAGTAACACTAATACTGCTTCCTATTAAATATACTATTACTAAATTATCCTATAAAAATTTTTTTAAAACATTTCCTGTATGCATTTTGTACTTGATATTAACATTCATAATAAAATCATTTTAAAATGTATTAAATAACATTGTATAATTATGTACCTTGATATTCAATTTAACCCAACATATGATTCATCTTTAAAATACAATTCAAATTCACCATCTCATTCATACCTGGAAACCTGGTGACATCCAGGGATAGTTACCATTTCGATTCACAAACATCTAAAAATTCACTCAATACCCCCCTTTTTGATCAATTCTTATTTGTCATATTATTAAGAACTTAAAAGAATGACTTGTGTATTCTATAAGATGCCTACTTAATGTCTTTGTATTCTTTAAGTGCCTTATATCCAATAAATGTTCATAAATCCTGTTCCTGAACCATCTACAAGTTTTCCAAATGTAAACAGTTCTGCTATTTCCATTTTTTTTAAGACCCGGTGCACACCGCACAAACCCGTTTAGCTAAAGTAAACACTTTTAGGCAGAAATGGCCTTCCCCTGGATGTGAACATGCTCCTCCTTTCATGGAATAAGTAAATACAGCCTCAGACACACACACCCTTGTTTAGCTGTGCTTAGCTAAGCTCAAATGGAAGCTGTGTAGCTCCAATGTGCTTACATCAAGCATGACACACCTCCTTTTCATGTCAGCTGCTTCTCCTGCTTATACCACTGCATTATAGCTCCTACATAGTTAGGTGCATCCGGACAATGGTCTCCCACTTTGCTATTCAGTAAATTTTGTTCATTTGCATACCCAACTGTCATAGTCCCTTGTTACACCACTATACCGGAGCCTATGTCCTAAGCAACCAGTGCTACTTACTATTGATTTGGTTCTGCATGCTACCCACTATAATGGCAACATTCATATTTCACATAGAATTGTGTTTCGACAGTTTTTTATATTTTCTGCATGATCTTGTTTGCATGCCACTATGCTATGCTTAAACGGCTGAAATTGGCCAAAAAAAAAAAAAGTTTTGATTTTTATAATTTTGCAACTGTTTTGCATGCCAATGGTCATATTTTAGCCATTGACATGCCTAATGATCATAATACATGCTCTACTTTGAGCTGTCATGCCCCCGTTTTGAATTTTGGAGAAGTGTACACAGTAACCGAACATATTTCTGTAATGGACACTGCACTAACACGGATGCCTGCCTGCTTACTGAATCACTAATTCACCTCATTTGCACGGTTTTCACCAGCAAATTAGATAATTGGCATTATTCAGTGGTGTCCATGCCAGAATAGTGCTGGCAGGCTCGTGCACGCTCCCAGCCTTGTTTATTGAATTGCTCGGCAGCCATATTCTGTGCAGAAACTGCTACTCTATTCTGGCATGGTAAAATTGCTTTATTGAATCCCGGGGACTGTATTGTCTAGTGTAGTACTGCAGAGTAGTACCTTTAAATGCAATATATTGACAGTAATCAGTAACAAACAGAAATGCATCAACACTAATGATCAAAACATGCAGTTGATAACTGAGATAATAAGTTATTGTTTTTTATGTACTTGGCAATATTAACAGGCAGAACTGTGCTATTTTCATATTGCCAGTATCGAGCAAAAATGCCAAACCAACAAGGTGCAATACCGCAGTATTATTTAAACTTTATACCACTACAATCAGCAAAGTAAAATGAACAACAGTATAATACCAATGGGTGAAGGAGTTCAATTTTAGTTAAACTCAATAGCACAGCATTCAACTGAAGAAAAGTACTAATTTCAGCAAAAGGTCCATAAGAAGTGGAGTCAGTAAGTTAATAAGATAAAACAAATTCAAAGATGTCAGTTATCTACACTCTTTCTACTCTCATTCTCTTTGAACTTTGGTCTGTTTCATTGTCGCATATGCCTCAGCTTCCATGTGTTTTATTTCTAATTCAAGGCTCTTTACTTCAGTCTATATGGAGTGTCTCTTTTCTGCAGGCTTTGTAGCTATAGCCCCTAATAGCATGTCTTAATTTTCTGTGCAATATTTTTTTTTTCTGAACTAAACACAGTTATCATCTCATCCGCCTTGGTCATAACAGCATGTAGACTTCTTTTTGAATTATAAACTTTAATCAGTTGCACCACTGGCGTCTTGGCATACCCTTCCAAACTCATTTTATCTGTTTCCTAACTAGTATGACTAAAAATAACTGCTGTGCAAAATATGCATCTGTATATTTTCCCTGTGGCTGCAAAGCTAAATACACTTTTGGCACTAACACTGTTTTATAGGCTAAATATCTCCAGCCACAATATTCCTTCCATTGCAAGCAAATAAATGAAAGCAACTAAGGGCACACTCTCCAGTTCTGCATTATTGGAATCTGCATGTATTAGCCCACAAGATATAGTCTCACAGTCCTTCCATCTGGCATCACTATATATCAATAAATGACAACAAACAGAAACAGATATAGATACAATTGTAATTATGTAAAAACAACTAAATGAAGTCTGGTTTTAAGAAGATGTAGAAAACATGTACTGCTACCTTGGGCTATGGGCCCCACTCCAACCATATACAAAGAGGCAACACACTGATTAACCAGAGAGCATAGGTATAAGCTCTGGCTTCCTAGGTCCTGTGAAGAACTGAAAGGCTGCCAGCCCAGCCAGATAGAATCTTGCAAATAATTTTATGTGATTTGTAAATATTAATATAATCCACAGGTTGCTTTTACAAATGCAAAAGAGAATTATATGTTATGATTTAACTATATGTTGTACTAAGCTTCAAAAATGTAACCACAATACACTCTGCTGGAAGAAAGCTGATAAGTCAAGCACTGTATGACTGTTTGATCTCAAACTCGGAGCCGTGATGTCTGGACCAGTAAATGCTATCTATTGTTTTGAGACCAGAGTTAATTGCTAGATTTTACATGTATAATGTCTTTTATTGCTGTGGATTCCTGAACAGGTACATGGTCAAAGAACTATTGAGTTTCTGTTAGCCTGGTTAATTAAACCTGAGAAGTGTCAAGAATGATGTAATCTAAAATGAGTCAGCAGTGATGTATTATCAATTTAAGACTTTCTCAGAGAGAGAATTAGAGCATTTTGGATTTTGTCTGAACCTAAACACATCTACTCACCAGTATTCTGCCTTTGCTCTGTATGTATGTAAGTTATTTAGAACACTGTTTCTCTTGAAATTAGATAAAAAATAGTAAGATTAGACTAGCTGTTTTCTATATTTATGTCAGACTATTCTACAGTATTATTTTAAGCATTTTCCTGTGATGTCTGAATTCTTAACTAGCACTGTGTTGAATTGAGGAGATTTGGCTTGTGTTTTTATTTATTATTAAATATTTTTAAACCTTTCAACTGTGGCTGTTTTGTATAGAGATAATTTAAGCTCTAGCGTACATTGCATGTATATAGTGATACTGTCCAAGCTACTCCAGTAAGCCTTGCTGTTTGTCATACTTACTAATGGGATAATAATAATATTGCACAGTAAAAGTGGACACCCTTTGGTACGGGCCTTATTAGTAACTGATATTAGTGGTTGGTGGCTGTGATTTCTACCTTATAACCTAAGCATATAAGGAGGCATAGCTGGAGAACCTGTGTCAGCCTTCCCCAGGAGTGTCTGTGTGTTTGTATATAACTCATATCTCAAAGTGTGTGTGGGTCAGCTACTTCGGCAGGGACATGTAGCATTGGTTGGACAGAGAGGGTGCTGGAGGTTTTAGCTTGACCACTAAGCTGAGACCTGTATCCTATAGCTGTATCAGTGGGGAGTCATACTGGGGATCTGGAGAGAAAGAGAGAAACCAGCCCCAGACTGACTGTGATCTCTGTGTGCTCTTAAGGGAAATTGTACTTTACTGTGTGTGTACTTGTTATGATTCCCAATGTGCATGCCCCTCACTGGTTTTAGTGGTGAGGATCGAGGCTCCTTGATTACTGGGCCAGTGCATGAGCATCACAGGTCCTTACACACTTCATTCTAAATTTACTGCCTTATGGTGCAGGTTATCCCTGTAATTGTAATGTAATTAAAGTCTTTATATTTATCCATGAATTCATTAATAATTAGTTGGACAGGCTATTAGTACCACAACAGTCTGCACCACATCATAGTGCTAAAAACTTGCCTGCTTTATACTTTTACTGCCACCAGTTACAACTACACACCACTCCTTACATACCACATTTAGAAATATGCCATATGAAATATAAAAATTATTTTGGTTTATAGCTGTGTTGTATTTTCAGGGGCGGGTGCCACAGCCCTACACCAACAGCAGTACCATTGTTTCAGTCAATATAAAACCAGCCACAAGCTTTTAAAATTTTGCAACTAGAATCATTTACTATCAGAAGATTATAATATAGAGTGTTTCAGCAAACAGATGGCTTGTAGAAAATACTGACTAAGCAGCTATTTTACATCTGTTTCTGACTAAAAGACTTACTAGGCCCTGTTTACTACCAAGAAGAGTTAAATAAAAGTAAAAGCAAACTCGCAGCTTTGGATAAATAGTCATGAATTGGTTGAAAGCAATATAAACTAACAAAAATGGCTACCAGGCTATTCCCCCCTTCTAAATTATCATTTAGACAAAATGGAATCAATGCCCTTTCTGTAAAATTCTATGATGTAAAGCAGAGCATGACAAGCAGCAGTGAAGTGTAGCTCCACTAGTGTGTGTGAGAGAGAGTGTATGTGCGTGTGTGTATATGTGTGTGTGTGTGTGTGTGTGTGTGTGTGTGTGTGTTATATATGCATGATTTCTATTTGTTTGGTTGACTGCCTGAAGTGCAATGTTTTTTTAGTTGACTATCTGGTTTATTGAATGGACATTTTGTTGGGTGGGTGTGTAGTTGGTGTGTGTGTGTGTGTGTGTGTGTGTGTGTGTGTGTGTGTGTGTGTGTGTGTGTGTGTGTGCAATTGTGAGTCTTTAGGTTTAGGGATAGGGTTACTGGTAGAAATTTGAAAAATATATTTAAACATCCAAGAATTAACTTGGTTAATAGTAGAAATAGGGGTACCAGGCATTGCGGGTCATGCAACCAATGCGTTTTTATTTTAGAACAGCAAAAAGTGTCCATAGGGCCCCTATCAATAGAGATAGAGTTAGTTGATGGCAATTGTGCAACTAGAGGGCTAGTATATTTAGCTATATTCACGTGTTGCAAGAATTTTTATATTGAAAAGACCGAAAGAGCTTCATAAGCGTATTTATGAGCACACCCATGCAACTGCCAGGAGTAATGTAAATAATGCATCATTTAAACATACACTTACTTGTCCCTTTTTTAAAAAGGTTTTATTTGGAATACTAGAAACAGTTCCATAGAGTATGAGGGGTGGCTCTTGGGAAACAGAGATATAAAATAAGGAGCTTATTTGGCAGCTAAGGTAAAATATGGCATTTGCACCACTTTTAAATTACCATATTTTGACTGCACCAGTCTTAAGAATTACAGCAGCTGACTTATTTTAATATAGTTACACAACTATATGTTAAACAGAAACATTTTTTGTAATGGTTATTGTGTGTAACACTAAGTGGTTTTAAAGTCTTTTCAATGAGAACTGTCTTTTTATATAACATTTCATAATATTTCATAATATTTCTTATTCCATTAATAAGGAGAAGTTTTGGAATGAATTAATTGAATAATAGTTTTTGTACAACAATGTAGATATTTTATTATGTGCACAGTTTTTTTTTAATCAAGTTTCTTGACCCAGTAGAACTCTATCTCTCTCCTCTGGTGATATGCGGAAAACTGTGAGGTTAAAGAACCCTGCATTTGGACTGCTACCAATATTTCTCTACATCAACCCACAAGGAAGACTCCTTTCTTGCTGATGACTGCCACATACAAGTTATCCCCATGATATTACTGTATGTAACTAATTTACTGACACCTTATGTGTTTTTATGCATACCTCCCAGTAGCTGTTTCTGCACATCACCTTTCCCTCTTCTCTCCACTGTATCCTCCCCTCAGTGCTCAAACTACTAATTACGGCTTTCCTCTTTTCACCATCTTTATATAGTACACTTTCTGTACCTCCCTTCTGCCTCCTTTGAATAGTTTCATTTTCCTTGCCCTCAGGAAAATGATCTCACTCCTCTCTTTTCATCCCTCCTCTCCTCACATAATATTGTTAATCATCCTGAGCTTCTCTACCCTCTTACCCTAACTTCTTGCTCTGAGAACTATCTCTCTCTGTGGCTCTCTTCTCTTCTTTCCCCCAGTGATAGCTAATCCCACTACAAATGCTTATTTTCTTTCTTTTTCTTCTCTCTTCCCTCTACTTTTAGCTAAAAAGTCTTGAATATTCTCTCCATTCTACTTTACTGATTGTTTCTATTCACTCTTGCCCCCTCGTTGACTCTGGCTCTCCTCTCCCTCCCCCAAACTCCTTATCTCCTTGATCCATCTAGCCTTACCAACAGTGATACTACTTCTAATACCAGCCCCCCCACTCCCATAATGCAATGCACCACTTAAAAGATGAGGATATCTTACCTACGCTCTTTCTGCCCCTTGACCCAGTGGAACTCCATCTCTCTCTTCCGGGGATGTGCGTACAGCTGTGAGGTAAATCAGTGACTATACAAACACTGTTACTAATCTCTGCCGCATAATAATTGGAATGCTGTATTACACTGTATGTCTTTGAAATTTGTTGCATAATTTGAATGGCTGTGAACTGGTTTCCCTTACTGAAGTGGAATGTTTTTGAATAGTGTTTTACTGTCTTTATAGCACAAGAAAAAGTTTTTGCACATTATTTTACTGTCTTTATAGAAGCGTTGCTTATTATTTTGCGTGGCTACTGGTTTACATTCCATTTGTACAGCATTTTACTTGATTCTGGCACTGTATATTCTGTTTTCAGCAAGGTTACCCTCTTAGAAGCCCTAACTTCCAGTTTTACTTCCTGAGTGTCTTACCCCTCCTCTTTCCACTTGTCTCTTTGATGCAAGAACCTTACAATGACTGAGGGTATAGTTTACTGCAATTTCCTAATCTAGACTGCCACCTGTAATTCATGCAGTGTGTCAGAACACCTATCCAAGGGTTGGGCCATGCAGCAAGTTGCGAGTACCTTATCATAGACATTACAGTGCCCCTTGCCTGGGCTTCAGTTTATTTAGCCTTAATGCTGCAGCTCCTTCCTAGCATGTAATTATACTGGGACATAGACGTGTTACTCTGTGTCCTAACTCAGTTGTGCAGCCCTTCTTATGATACTGTGCAAACGCACTATATTAGAAGCAACCTTTTAAGAGTCCACACACTTCTAACAAGCATATATCCCAGGGACTCCTAGGTGTTTTTTGTCTGTATCGATTCCCCCTACCTCCTCTGTGTTAATTCATGTAGCGGCCTTGGAACTACACAGATGCCAGCTGCCAGTTTTAGAGGTTAAAGACCAATCTAATGAATACCTACACCTTAATTTTGTTTAGTGCATTTTCATATTATCTGCTCAGCTTTGAAGTTAATGCATGCTAGTAGATGTCAATGTTTTCTCAATATATTGCAGTATAGCCAACAACTAATCACTGTTTATGTAGCTAATGCTGTCTAAATGCTAAGAGATTTTGCTGTGCTATAAATGCCTTGCACTGCACTGTTTAGCACTTTAACTGAACCACCAGTTTGTTCTGCTTCTTATTACCCTCTTCCTATCACCTCAAACTCTGTTTTCCTCCTACTCCCTATTAATATGTCTGTATTATTCCCTCTTTTTCCTACCCCCTTTCTTTCATCTCTGCCCTATACTGCACACTATAATCTCCCTTCTTTTCCTTAACCCCTTTTTTCAACACTTACCTTTTCAAAGGGTTAAAAAACCCTGCATTTGTGCTGCTACCAATAGCCCTCTACATCAACCCACAAGGGAAGGCTCCAGCTGACTGCAATATACAAGTTATCCCCGTGCTATTACTGTATGTAACTAGCTTACTGCCACCTTATGTATTTTTATGCATAGCTCCCAGTAACTGTTTCTGCACAACACCTCTCGCTTCTCTTCCCCCACTGTTCCCCCCCAGTGCTCATACTACTAGTCCAAGCTTTCTTCTTTTGACCAGCTTTATACAGTAAGCTTTCTGTACCTCCCTTCTGCCTCCCTTGGATAGTTTCGTTTTCCTGGCCCTCAGCAAAATTATCCCAGTCCTCTCTTTTCATCCCTCCTCTCCTCACATAATATTGTTAGTCACCCTGAGCTTCTCTACCCTCTTATTCTAACCTCTTACACTGAGAACTATCTCTGTCTGTGACTCTCCTCTACTCTTTCCCCCAATGATAGCTAAGCCCATTACAAATGCTCATTTTCTTTCTTTTTCTTTTCTTTTCCCTCTGTCTTCAGGTAAAAATCTTGCTCCATTCACCCTTGCTTCACACAGGCTCACTCCGCTCCCCTACCATACCCCCATTCACACCCACCCCAAGAATCATTGCATTTCTAGATAACCCCATTTTGCCACTCCCCCCTCAAACCACTCCCCCACCAATCACCATTCTCTAATCAAATCTCCCTCTCACCTTCTCCCAGTCATTCTCATATTCATACAAAAACATTTCTCAAAATCTATTACTCTTTCTCTGCCATTTCTTATGACACCCTTTCAACCCATTAATCCCTCCTACAAATATTTTCATTCTCCCCTTTAATTCACTTTCTTAACATCTTCAGTAACATTTATTAAACTACCCCATTTATCAAACTACCCTCCATTCTGAAACTATCCTTCTCTTCCTTTTCATCTTTAGTCCCTCAAATCTGCCCTATAACCCCATTACTATTCAAGGGAAGCTATCAATACCCCTCCACTCACCTCTACTTATCTCCCACACAAAACTCTTCTAGAGCATACCTCCATTCTACTTGCTTCCTCCTTCCTCACACCACCCTTATCCATCCACAACGTTACTCTACAAAATGATACTATCCCTACTCTCTATCACTTCTCTAGCTCTCCTATATAACCTCATCTCCTATAATACCTACCTATTACCCCTTCATCCTTTTCCAAACTCCATCTATACCATAACCCCTACACAATCCCTACACTAATTTCTTACATCACCAAACCTTTCTACAACACTCCCTCTTCCCAAAGTCAAATTCCCCCTGTACTCCACAACCCTCCCTAAAAGTAAAGTTTAATACTACCTCTGTCCCTCCTCACCTCACAGCTCTTCACCTACTCTTAATATCCTTCTCCTATCGTGCGACATCCATCCCAACCCTGGGCCTTACAACTCTTCCTACTCTAATGTTAAGCTGAGAAACCCAGCCTCATCTCATCCTTCCATTCCCAAAAATAATCTGTCTCTTTACTCCTTGAACATCAGAAGCATACTTAACAAAGTCAGTGAATTCCACACTTGGATGGCTCATCACTCTCCTGATATCATTACCTTACAGAAACATGGCAAAACACCCACATCCCTGACAAAGACTTCTTACCCCTAGGCTATAACATCTTATGCTTGGACAGAACCAGGAAAAAAGGTGGAGGAGTAGCCATCATGTTCTCTAACCATCTAAATGTAACTCCCTTAACCATCCACACCCCATCACCCTCTCCAGCCAAAGTTCTAGTTGCCACCTGCAAAATCAGTAATCACCATTTAATCACCATCTACATTCCCACAGGGGATAATGTCCCAATACTCGGGAATATTCTCCTGGCTTTCACAGTCAGTTAAATGGTTCTCTAGAACATCTACCGCCCTACCTATCACAATGGGGGTACCTCAAGGATCTATCTTTGGCCTATTACTGTTTAACATTCTGTTTAACATTTTTACCAACCAATTATTTACTTCCTGTCCTCAGTCAACTCTCGTGCAATATGCAGATGACTCCACAGTCATCACCATTGCCATCTCCCTCTATTGAACACTGTCTCACTGAAAATCAGCTTATCCTAAATCCAAAAAAAGTAAGGTTTTGCTCTTCACTCCCAAAACTATGAACCATCTAAAATCTTCCTTCTCTGTCTCTTTTCTTAATAATACACCTATCCCTATTGAGTCTCACACCAAGAGTCTGGGGGCCATCATAGATGCCAACTCAAATTAGATCTGCATATCTCTAATAACATCACAAAAAACACCAAAGACGTGGTCTTCTGTACAGAAACAAAACATTTCTCTACACCAAATCCAAAAATCTCCCTATCCCATGCATACATCCTTTCAAGCCTATTCTTTGGCTCACAAATCATCACTAACCTCCAGACCTCTCTCCCATTAAAATTAGAATCCACATACAACAAAATTGCAATATTTGCCACTGATTTAACTTACCACTCTCACCACTGTCTTGCCCTTAAAAGCTTAAACTGGTTAGAATTTTCTCATCAACTGCTTCTCCCCACAACTTCAGATCATACATTCTTTAATGTACCAGCCCTCCTCCTGTCCTGACGTTCCCTCTCTTGTCCCTCTCTATATCCCTCCAAGGTCTCTTTGAAGCTCCGACCAAAACCTCCTCCAGATCTACAAACCCAAAAGCAAAATAGGGCAAAACCTATAGGGCTATTACCTTGCCCAATCTTGTAACAAACTTCCTGTAGAAATCAAGAAAATGAATCACCCTCAAAAATTTAAGACTGCTGTCAAAAACTATCTCAACAGTACCTGGATCTGCCACTGTAACTACCCTCCATGACTGTTCCACCTACAACTCTCATCCCATCTCTCACCTAAACCCCTACTTCTTCTCATATCTACTATCTGGCTGTACTTCTGCTTTCCCCTGCTACTCAACTAATGAAACCTACAACATATGCCTGTGAGTTTTACTTAAGTAAATCACATAACAACCAATCTTATTGCTGTAAGAGTACTTCTCATACATGTACTTGACCCACAGCTATAGAGATTGTACTGCTTGACCTAGTGGTATAAATTTGTATATAATTATCTGATGTGAAAATAATGTGCATTTTCTTTATGATATGTTTATTATATCTTTCTGTATCATTGATTTACTACTCTATGTGTTTTTAATACTCATGAAGCTTTTTTCCCTGGGCCTCCACTGAAAAAGGGCTTCAGCTCAGTCAGACTAACCTGGTCAATAAATGTCAAATAAGAAAAAAATAATAAATAAATATACTATAGTGTTTTAGGTTCATTATCTATCACCCGGATTCACGAAACCTCCGTGTAAGTCTTAATATGTCTTACTCGGAGGCTGCAGTTGAACGGTATGACGTCAGCATGCCATAAATATTCATGAGGGCAGGCTGACTCATCCGTAACTCTTACACGGACTGAGTAGGAAAGCAGTGGGCATGTCCGACTGCCGAGCAGTCTAAAAGTCCACGCCCCTGCAAGGTTTTAAAAAGCATAATGTCAACAGACAAGAGCGAGTTCGCTCAAATGTACTTGCACCCAACACCACACTCCCTGACACTGTAAACCCCCATCACAGTTATAAAACGTAAAATATTAATTTTATTTTTTTAAATCCACGATATAGCTGCCCGTATTTGTGCTTGTTTGCATGGGTGTGCCCATTGCTTAACCACAGTTAGCAATTGTGACATTGAAGAGCATATAAGAACTACTTATGCTAATTAAGCCAAATAGCAATAGCGTAATGGGAGAGCGTATGTACAAAGAAAAGGCATTCACGGTTTGAGTCCCGCCAATCCCCTTCTTATTTATGTTTTAAATCAGTATTTGAAATAATACCAGACATATATGATTAAAATATTATTAAAAGCAGTGAAATGGCCAATGTATCAGTGAACAAAATATATATTTTTAAAGGATCCAGATATATAATAGCCTGCTGTTAAGCAGTGCTTTACCCAGCTAAACAGAGGTGCCTATAGTTTAATAGTGCTTTACCCAGCTAAACAGAGGTGCCCATAGTTTAATAGTGCTTTACCCAGCTAAACAGAGGTGCCCATAGTTTAATAGCACTTTACCCAGCTAAACAGAGTTGCCCCTAGTTTAAAAGTGCTTTACACAGCGCAATAGAGTTGCCCAAAGTTTAAAAATGCTTTACCCAGTGCAATGTGTTTGTGCGGACGTGTGCGCTGCACCAACCAGGGCACTGTAGGGCTCCGGGGGAGCAACATAGAGCTAAGTTGCTTAAACGCAGCCACACCCCCTAGCCTGTCTAGACAGTAATAAAATAAAAGAATAACAAGGTTCGAACCCAGGACCCTGTGCATCATAACCGAAGTACAGAACCACTAAGCCATGACAGCTTAAGAGAAGCAGCCACTATTAACATACATATACTTAGAAATGGTAGATTAACCATTACTAAGCAGGTCTGCAGTCAGCTTAGAATTCTCAAAAATTGCCAATCACAAAAAAGTGCGGGAAATGCGGCATATTTAAGCCGCATAGGTGGGAATACTCGCCATAACTGATTGTAGCTCACACTTGCAGTCAGAATGGCAGGTGCAGGAGAGGATTCATGCTTCCGAGTGCAGCGTTGGGGCATCGAGGAGTCGAAATTCATGGTTTGGCTCGTTGTCCACTGTCATGATTCCAGACTCCTGCAGGGTCAGTTCAGCGGAATACAAGGCTGAGGCTTGGAACTGGTTAGCTCATGACCTCACCAGTGCCACTGGCATTCCTCGCACTGGTGAGCAGGTCTGTCACCACCATGCAGACCTGAAGAGATGGAAGGAGGA
Organism: Protopterus annectens; assembly: GCF_019279795.1. Lineage (NCBI taxonomy): Eukaryota > Metazoa > Chordata > Ceratodontiformes > Protopteridae > Protopterus > Protopterus annectens. The sequence goes on from NC_056739.1 coordinate 500,905,764, forward strand.
CCGCTTGAACCAATGAATCCAGGAGGCCCGTGGGATGCAGGATGCCCCACGACTGAGTATGTAGCCATGGAATGCAGTATGCAAGAATTGCTAATTGAGTTGGTATAATGGATAGGTATGTCTCAATATCCCTTCATTTACTTTATAGCTGCAGGTGACCGTGCTGCGAATCAGAAAGCCTATGCTGATAGGCTGCAAAGGCTGTATCACCAGGCAGGTTAGTGATTTTTTTGCATGTTTTGTTATATAAAATAGGAGGCGAGCATGAAATAAAGTGTTGTAGTACAATAATACAGCCATAAAATGGCCTGAATAAGTCCTCTGCATGTGCTGTTATACGACAATTCATAGAGCTAGAAAAAGAGCGTAGTAACCCATTAAGAAAGGTAACATATGTCTGGAATAAAATCTCTGCAGGTACTGTCATATAACATAAGTGACTGAGCCTGAAAAAGTGTGTTCTAGCCCATTAATAAAGGTCTAATCTGTCTTGAATATGTCCTCCATATACACTGTTACAACAAATAAAGGTGTGAATCTGTGGAAAAGTGTGTAATGTCAGTAATAAAGGTTTAAAACCCGGAGTGTGTGTGTGTGTCACTTAGTTTGAATTGTTGTTGTACCCTTGCATTATACAAATAGTACTGTGTTAAAAAGTGCTGGCAACCCAGAGTTCTGCAGTCCCATCTAAAGTGGGTGTTGGAAGTGCTAGTAGCTATGAAGCATATATACAGTCCTCAACAGTCAGTTACTGGCTGGCATGCATAAGTAAATCTTGCACATGAGTAGCATGCTAATATGTTCCCCAGAAATGTGAGTGTGCTTCAATAAATGCAGGGTTCTGTACAAATTGAAGTGAAAATGTCATGTGAAAACATCCAATGTAGATAAAGAAATATAAAAGCAATCATGAAATATGTAGCAGTAACATCAGCATCTTGGACAGTTAGTATGTCAGATATAGGTCATGTATATATTGAACTAGCCAAACCCATTACACAACCTAATGCATGGTAGCAAGTGTAATAATACACGTAGGGAATATACAGTTGCAGTCACTAGGAATGTAGTGTAGAGTAAAAGTAATTATAACATGTTAACTGAGGTTCTTTTCTACACCCTATTGTTTGTGCATAAACAATGCAATTCCACACTCAATGGGTATGTGTAATCTTAAATATTTTTTGGGACATATGTCCTATTGTTTTATAAATATTTGCATTCATGTTGATGCATGTGCCCTGTTCAAACACCACGTTCATGGTGGCCTGTTGCTACCAAACATCCCTGCATGCTGTTGGAATATCCACTGTCATTCAATATATGCATGTGTTATGCATGCTGTTCAACTGTTGGAACATTGGTGCGTTGGGTTAATGGGAATATTACTGCATGCTGTTGCAACTAGTCTGGAATGCTGTTGTTTATGTTGTAATTAAACACACCTAATCACAAAACGTATGGGAAGGCCGGTCCCAGCAGACCCACCTGTCCCTCCTCAGTTGGCAAGTGCACCTGGCAAGAGCAGCTCTAGTGCCCAGCCTGGGCTCCCCTCCTCCATTGGTCCTGTGCCACCTTCGGGTGGAAGCGCTGCAGGGGATGGGGCTCATCCCCCCGTGCAAGTGTGGATGGAGAAGGGCCACCTGTCACCCTTCGAAGGGTCTGGGCTGTAGTGCGTAGGGAGATCCAGTGTTCAGTCTCTGATCCCCTACGCCAGCTCGAGGTGAGAGTTTTGCATCTCTCTGGTGAGCCTGCCCATCCTACTCAGCCCCCAGCACAGCCACCCTCGGGGCTGTGAAGGTGCAGTGGCGACTGCCCATGGGTGGGGATTTCAGTTCCACTGTTACCATCTGTGGGCTCATGGGCTTGCGATTTCCAAACAACCTTCCCCGTCAATTGTGTTCACCCACCCCATGTGTCAAATACCGCCCCTGTATGCGTCTTGTTTGTCTTGACTGTTTACCTCCCCAACCTACCTCCCCAAATATACCTACATCCCCTACCTCACATTCCACTCTCACCTGAAAAAAAAAAAAAAAGGGCAATCTGTTCCCACAAAAAAATTACGCCCCATACATAGCTGCCCATTTCGCACACATGTCCACTGGACATGTAAACCGATAATTATAATTGGCACTACAACATACTCTGTTGTCCTCACCCCTCTCTCAGGGGTGGAAGGTTGCAAATTTCACACCAAATTATGAACATATGCACAGCTGTTGCTGGTAAAGAAATGGGCAGCTATGGGCCTTCCCTACACCCTTCCTGCACATCCCAGCTGGTTTCCCTACTGTCTTTCCCTCTTTGTGCCCCCTTTTTCACCACTTTACTATCTCCCCATTTTTTTTTCAAAGAAATTAGTGCGGGGGTTAGCGGGAGTAAGCACTTTTAAGCAGTAGTAAGCAGGGGTGCATGAGTGTGTGCATGTGTGCGCTTAGCTAAGTATTGCTAAGCATCACGCAAACCCATGCAAACCTGCTTACAACTGCTTAAAAGTGCCTTAGTCACTCTGTATGACAGGGCCCTTGTACTGCTCAGCAGAAAAATAAAATACCCCTGTCAGTCTCGAATCCCAGACCTTAGACTCACCAGACTGCTTGACATACCACTAACCCACAACAGATATACAAGAACTTGCTGCTGAAAGAAATATATCATGCATTACAATGAGTGAATGTAAAGGGAAAATAGAAAGGCCATAACACAAAGCTTGTTCTGCGGATCTTTACCAGCAATTGTTGTGGAATTGCATTACATGAGTGTGATAAGAGAAGCAGCCATGCTAGTAGGGAATAATGTTACAGTAGCACCTTACAAACCCCACACAGTATCAGAGCAGGATAAACACTGGCATATTTGAATAGGTCAGAGGCCACACCTCCCAACTGTGACTGATTTGCAGGGATGTCCCTGATTTGCAAACAAATGTTAGCTGTGCCCCTCTGACTCCCTGTGAAATGTACTAACAGTACAGAGAAAGGTGGGGAATCAAACTTAATGATAAATGTCAATAAGTGAGAGTAGACAGTGCTTGCTCATCAGAAATGGTGTAGTAATACATATGCTCCAAATACCCCAAAGTCTCAACTGCAAAATATCTGAAATATATCACAGGTGTATTCCACTGATATGTACCTTTCCTTGAGGCTGTTCAAATATATACCTGAGAGTATCTGAGGCCTGGAAGTGTCAGAAACACACAAGCATATCAGCCTGTCTGCTATTACACACTCTGCGAATAGCTATAGAATGAATTCCAAAAGCATGCCCTTATGTAAAGTACAACACAGAAATATCAAAGGATGTAGCCATGTACTGCTAGCAACCACCTGTGACAATGCCATTGTTCAGGTGCTGAAAAGACTGGTGTGGTGCACAGTCAATGAATACTAGGCTAACCTCTGTCTACCATCTGGATATGTCAACAGGTGGGAGCTACTCAGACAGATTACTAGCCTTTATAGACTTACAGGTACAGAGCAACTCTGCATGTTCAGCAAGATAAACATCACACGATAATAAATAATGCACTGTGCAGTTCTACACCCCAACTCCAAGGTACTATATACCCATGTAGTCAGGCACAACCAAGGATGTAGGTAGGCATACACAGTACAGAAATATGTCCAGTTGTCCTGAGCAGACTGTGCTAATGTCAACACAAACAAACCACAAACTGTTCAGAAGTGAGTAACGTACTAATGACAGTATAGCAGTTCACAAACAGTGCATGTGCCTGATATTCATAATTGGTAGTACAACATACTTAGTTGTCCTCACCCCTCTCTCAGGGGTGGAAGGTTTCAAATATCCCACCTAATGTATTGCATATGTACAGCTGCTGCTGGTAAAGAAATGGACAGCTATGGACCTTCTCCACACCCATCGTGTACATCCCAAGCTGGTTTCCCTACTGTCTTCCCCTCTTTGTGCACCCGTTATCACCACATTCCTATCTCCCGATTTACTTTTCTGTCAAAGAAATGAGCGCGGGGGTTAGCAGGAGTGAGCACTTGTAAACAGTAGTAAGTGTGTTTGCACCAGTGTGCGCATGTGTGCGCTTAGCTTAGCATTGCTAAGATATGATAAGCTACGTCAAGCATAGCTTAGTATTGCTAACATAAAATAAGCTAAACTAAGCTTCGCTTCGCATTGCTAAGCATCATGCAAACCCGCGCAAACCCGCTTTCAACTGCTTAACAGTGCCTTAGTCACTCTGTATGACAAGGCCCTTGTACTGCTCAGCAGCAAAATAAAATAACCCTGTCAGTCTCAAACCCCACACCTTGGACTCACCAGTCTGCATGATGTACCACTAAGCCACAGCAGCTATACAACAACTTGGCGCTGAAAGAAATATAACATGCATTACAAGGAGTGAATGTAAAGGGAAAATAGGAAAGTCATAGAAATACATTGCAATAAAGAATTATAACATGCATTACAAGGAGTGAATATAAAGGGAAAATAGGAAAGGCATAGGAATGCATTGCAATAAAGAAATATAACATGCATTATAAGGAGTGAATGTAAAGGGAAAATAGGAAAGCCATAGGAATACATTGCAATAAATGAAATATAACATGCATTACAAGGAGTGAATGTAAAGGGAAAATAGGAAAGCCATAGGAATACATTGCAATAAAGAAATATAACATGCATTACAAGGAGTGAATATAAAGGGAAAATGGGAAAGCCATAGGAATACATAGCAATAAAGAAATATAACATGGATTACAAGGAGTGAATGTAAAGGGAAAATAGGAAAGCCATAGGAATACATTGCAATAACTACTGCTGTATGTCAGTTAATTCCCTAATTCCAAAAGTAAGTACATACTCCCATGTATCCAGTGTTAGCATTAGGAGGTGTGAGTAAACTTACACACTGAGAAGAGTGTACTGGAAGAAGCAACAGTCAGGTTTCAGTACAACAGGCATTTCACTGGCTACAACCCAGCTTCAGATATGAGACATATACCAACCTTCTGACTGACACAACAGTGTCCACAGCAAACAAGCATGGTCCCCACCTTGCAAAACTGAAAGGCCTATGCCTACCTAACCTATCATTTTATAGCAGTGTCCTGAAATCACAGTGAGAACTGCAATTACCACACAGCAGGCTGCATGCAATTACTAAATGGTGGGCACCAATTGGTGCAGAGGCCATCACATGCACATGTGCAGATACCTACAAAAGCAGCCTGTACTTGCGTCCACACATGCAATAATATCATTGCAGCAACTGGAGAGAGAGAGAGTGAGAGAGACAGACAGACAGAGACAGACAGACAAACAAACAGAGGCAGTTGGAGACACCAAACAAAAAAAAAAAAAAAAAAAAAAAAAAAAGAAAGAAAGGAAAAAAAACACGTCAACAGGTACAACAGACAGAGGTGAGAAATACAAAGGTAAGGTATGTAACAGATATGTATTTGCTGGCATCCAAATGATGTGTCTGAAAGGTACTCTACATACTGTGAACCCTCCATATGTGGTAGCAGTCCGTATCTATATGTATATGCAGATGTGCATAGGGCAAGGGACATACTGCAACTGTTAGTGAAGGCTGGACATATATATGTAGTTGAAGGTTGCTATGTGCACATATCTATGTAGGTTGTAGTGTGTGGCATTGAAAACAGCAAGCAGTGCAGGTATATGTGATGTGGTGGTTAAATGCTGTGGGACTGAGTTACAGCCAGTGAGGCCTGCTACAGCTATACGGCCTGAGGACAGTGAAATGCATTCTGCACAACACTTTGCAATATTATTACATAATTGTATGTCTCACAACTGTTTTATAATTGATATGTTTACAAGTATGTGTATATATATATATATATATATATATATATACATATATATATATATATATATATATATATATATATATATATAGATAGATAGATATATATATATATATATATATATATATATATATATATATATATATATATATATAGATATATATATATATATATATAGATATATATATATATACATATATAGATATATATATATATATATATATATATATATATATATATATATATATATATGTACACATATATATATATATATATATATATATATATATATATATATATATATATATATATATATATATATATATATATATATATAGTGAGAGAGGGAGACATGGGGTCAGACATATTGCAACAGGTGCCTGGTGACCAAGGCATGGACTGAACACCAGTGTTGATATTTCAGTGCCATACCGCATTCCAAACCATTTTACCCACTAAATACCAGATAGGTGGTTGCCTGCCTAACACTGAAGGTGTCAGAAGGGAACATGGGACACAGGTGGGCTGTAGCCTCCCCTTTGATATTTACAGTACCACACTAGTCTTGTAATCTGTCTACGTGGTACGTGTTATCACAAACATTGTGTCATGTATGGAAATATGGGTCAGTGTTCCCCTATACTCATCACAATGCCCCATGTGGTATGTACCTCACATGACAACTACAGCAAGTGGAAAGGCCACAGACATACCTCACAAAGAGTAATACTGCCCTCAAACACATACCTTATGCAGACTGACTCACATAACCACAGGTACAGTGCATTGCATATCGGCCACCCAGAGGTTTCCTCTGCCGAACATACAGAGGTATGTCACACCCATAGCAGTTAGACAACCACCATGTCAACACCTCACAATTCCACCGGGCTACACGGCCTAGGTCCCTAATCCCCGCCACCTCACTAAACAGCACATGCTGTAGGGATAGGCTCCTATTGGCAAATATGCCATACTCTGGAGTAAACCACCCAGCATTAACAAACAAGGGTCCTCAGTAGCAGATGTCATACATACCCCTGATGATTGTCTGGGGGATAGGTAACATGCCTTGGGAATCACCTCTGTGTTTCCGGTTGACAGGAGCAAGTGAAATCAAATTACATGTGTGTCAAAGGCCAGGGTAGCAGATGGCTAGGCTGCTGTAGGCCCTAGGGCCAATAGCATATTACCTACCTATGACACAATGCACACACACATGTACTCAGTGCAATACCTGCTATGTGAGGTGGAATGAGTGTGACAGTGAATGTGTGCAAGGTCTGTAATGGTGTGATAGCTTAGTGTGAGGTTGTTTCTGTCATGGTCATTTGTGTCCTAGGTGTGAGGCCAGAGAAAGATGTGTCAGTTATTGGGATGCAGACATAGTAGGATGGCATATGTTGTGACATAGTTCCTTGTGTATGACTGTGGTGTCCCATCGTAGGCTGAAGCAATACATGTATACTCAGTAAGTGGTACTGCTGGTGAATCCAGCTGACATTTGAACTGTTGTACTACCTGAAGCTGTAGGCCTAAACAGCACAGTATGGTGTATGTTCACATTGCCTGGTAACACTGTCTTGTGTGTTTCCTGTAGTCTGCACAGATTACATACCTCAGGCATAGGTATCTGTAAGTAGGGGCACACAGTACTGTAAGTTACACAGGAAATGCTCATCTGTGTCAGCATACATTTGTGTGTTGTATGAATGTCTGATGTGTGTGTAATGATGCCTGTACCATGTCCGCAATCACATGTGTGTTGCAGGGTTTGAGTGTGTACCTAGCAACATGTATACTCTGTTACAGCAGTATGCCAGCTATATTAACAACTGTGCACATATGTTAGGTAGGGGTATGGCATCAACGACTAGGGTGGGTTACTTGTTATACTGTAACTGTACTTCACATTCATTGCAATGGATGACATAATTCTTCATGTATTAGCTTGATATGTACCCCCAAGGCGAGGCTGTGCATTGGATCCCAAACAGTGTGCTGAGTACTGGCATATACTGGTTTGTTATATGGAGTGTGACATGCACTGTCAGCCAGTTGTGGGCTGAGCACTGATATGTGGTATTGAATATGTGTATCCTCTGACAGACAAACAGATGCTATATATGGCAGTTAACTGATATCTGTACTGTATAATGTTAAGTGTGCCACATGACTTTCTCACACATATCGTTTACTTGTCTTCCAGGCTTATGGCTCATCAAAGGAATCCCTCCTACACAGCCACAGAGGAACAGGAAATACACCACAGCCTGGTTCAGCACTATACCATGCTGTTTTCCAGGGCCAGCCAGCACCAGCATGAGTGTACTGCACTGTGGCAAGATCTTGTTCATCAGGTAAATGACATAGGCATGCATAACCAGACATATGAGCAGGTACGCCATCACTGCAGTGATTTAATTAGACATGTCCAGCGGCGTGCATCTGATATCCATAGACAACAGCTTGCCACAGGTGGTGGGGTGGCCATACACCCCCTCACCAGAGTGGAGGAACTGCTCCTAAGTGTGGTGGCTCCTGGCCTACAGCAGCAACAACATCACACATGTGTCATCATGGAGGCCAGAGCCACCCAGCATGGTGACATGGAGCATGCAGGTAACATGCCCCAGCTGTAGACTACTGTTACCTGTATTGTTAGATTATGCATATGTGAGATGTGTACTGTGTTTAGCAGTTGTGCTGCCTATTGTGTGCAATACTGATATTTTGAATAGTATCTGTACACCTATACCTGTTGTTCTACTGTAGTTTAGCACACTCACAGTAGCAATGCCACAGTTGTGGCCACTGACAAACTGTGTCATATTCTTGTAGGTCCCTCTGGTGTGACAGCAGGGCAGATGATACATGCTGGTGAGTGTGTTAACACTTTAAAATTGGTATTGAAATGTGCATGTCATAGGTGAGGTGTAGGCCATGTACACATAACACACCTACGCATAATGCATGCTGTGCATGTTTGCTGTGAGACGTTAAACATCTCAGTAAAGTCAGTAGCTGCCTCAATCACATGCAATGCACAGAGCATCAGCCACAAATGTGGCAACACTGTACTGCACATTGGATAGGCATAGTTGACACACATGTACACAACATAACACGTTTGTCATACGCAGTACACCTCAACATGCTACACATAGTGTAACCGGACACCCGCTGCCAGATCACACTTCAGTATCCCACATGTCATCCACACACCACACATAATATACCTGAGGGGTAGGGGCCTAGCGTGGGGCTGTGTAACACTCTTCAAAACATAACACAGTCATGTTAGGCAATGCTCCCTTTTGGGCACCTCACACACCCTTGTGCAATGTGGCTGTGTAATTGTGAACTTAGCTACGGCACTACGGTTCAGGTACAGCATGCTAGGCGGTGGTCTAGCACACTTTAGTGGCCTTGAGTGACCACATGATGCATGGTGATGATGGCTAATAGTACTACACCCCATACAGTTACAGTGACCACAGTACTACACATAGCTGTCATTGCTTTGCACCTCCATGTTGTGTGTGTGCACATGTATGCACCTATACACATTATGCATAGCATGTTGTGTGTGTGCAAACATATGCAACTATACACAATATGCATAGCAGTCACATTCTGTAAAAGGTGACACATATTTGTCCTGGAATGCTATTGGGTATATAGGTCACATGACCCACATTGGGTATGTGTGACATTTAATGTTGCAGTCATGTACCATGCAATGTCATGGCTGGCACTGGCATATCTGGAATATGACCCACACTCACCATAACCACTGTACAATGGCCATGTCCAGGATTGGTATTCCATCACGTATACATGCACCACTCATCCCGTGTGTGTACATAGCATGCATGAGCTACACCTGTGTCCACAATTATCTGCTACAGACACAGACACTGCAATCAGACATGGAAATCCATGTGACACACAGATAACACATGCAGCCATGGTATGTATACCTGTGAGTGATGGTGCACAGGACATTGCAGAGCTTATAATACTTGCACAGAAATGTCGTGTCCTTGTACACATTGTGTTTCAGGGTGTAGGCAATCACTGAACATGTACACACATGCACCACAGCCATGTACACTGTCATTAACTATGGCTGTCTACACTCACACTGCATGGACTTGATCAACACTTATTCTGCATGCTAACATGAGTGACATGACTGTTTGCCTTGTGATACTGTCACTCACCTTCAACCACTATTGAGCATGTTTTGGATTGCTGTTGTGTGTGTGTATCTGCTGTAGTGAGGAGTGTGCATTTGTTCCTGTGTGCATGTGTGCATGTGTGCAAGTGTTCATGTGTGCATGTGTGCATGTGTTCCTGTGTTCCTGTGTGCATGTGTGCATGTGTGATAACATCATGTACAGATTGTAAAGTGTGTTTCCTGTCTTACTCTCACAGGTGCAGAGGTTGGGTTGGCTGAATGCAGCAGGGAATCTGAAGTCACTGCCACAATTAGTGGAGATGATGAGACATGTATTGTGGCACAGGCAGGTTTAACAGGGTCTGTCGTTGGTCCACCAATCGACAGTACACAGCTTTCAACCCCATCTATGCGCACACTCATACTGCCAATATATCACTCATCACCAATGGCTGTAGCCGAGGGACAGCATACAGTTGGCATTGACCAGGAGAGTGTGGTATCCATGGCACATGCATCTCCTCACAGCAGCCATACCCAGATCCGTGGAATGGTACCACATAAGCAGATGTCCAAGGGTTCTCGTGGGAGCACCACTGGTCGTATTGCCCCTGGCAGATGTGCCCCCACAGGTCTTACAACCTCAGCTATGTTCTGGTCTGTAATGCAGGCACAGGCACTTATGGAACGGTACACCAGACAGGGACTAAGGGCGCAGAGGGCCCATAACACCGTTAGCAATGACAGTATCCATGACCTTGCCGGTGCCATACGTACTTACACCGAGGTCATTGATAGATGTTGGGGGGAGACATTAGATGCCCTCCAAAATGTGTTTTCCATGAGCCAGGACTGTGTGGGACAGCTGAGACGTCAACACGGATGTATGCCAGCAACATCAGCAGCTGGCAGTTGTCGTGGATGACACACAGATCACAGCCTCTCCCGTAGTGCCAGTACCAGTGCCAGCAATGCTGGGGCTGGCCTGTCCATCGACCGTCCTAGAAGACCACATGCATGTGGCTCTGGGCAGTCCCAGCAGGGATGTAGCTCCAGTCAACATACCTCTGCCTCTGATGATAGTACCCAGTCAGGCTTGGTACCCGATACTGCCCGTAGCACCCCTGCAAAGCACAGGTTCCATGTCTGTGCCCAGAGACAATGATCTGTACAGCCTGGCAGGTACAGTCTGTGGCTGTCCCACAACCTCCCATATATGGCAGCCACATGGTGGAGCTGTGTGCATGCAGACACACAAACATAAACCAAACACCTAGGGCTCACACAGACACGCACACATCACATCAACATTGACCCATGCTGTACTGTTGTCCCACACACACACACACACACACACACACACACACACACACACACACACACACACACACACACACACACACACAGACATGTTGATTGGGTAGGTCAATGTCGGGCTCTGGCAAACCGGCAACACACCCTGTGCATATGATGAGACCTGTGCCACCTCCTGTCATCTGTAACACTGATACAGGAACAGGCTAACATGGTCCTGATGCACAGGGTGACTTTGTAGCAGTGTAGCAATGTTACCAGATTGTCGACAGGAAAGTGTAATGATATCCTTGTAGGTATATCTGAGCAGGTATGGTGCATCAAAGCTATGATTGTCAATGTCGTATTGTGCACACCTGTGTTATGTCTGAGTATGTCTTGTTTGCCCATGTGCCACATGGATGCAGTGTGTAGTGTTGGCAGCATGTGTTAGTGAGTGGACAGTACGTGTGTGATATGTGCAGTACAGATTTGCAGGTGTACATCTGTGAACATGGTGGGGGTGCACTGTCTGCATGTACGTGCATACTGGACACATGGGATGTATGACATACCTTGTATTACACAGTGTTAACATCTCCGAGTATCTCTTGGTGGCCAGTATGCATACTACTACAGATATGTTCTAACATTGGTACACATGTGTGTGACATGATTTGGCACTCTGCTGTGGGTGATACTGTTACTAACTGTCACTGTTTAGCATTCTGGTAGCATACACAACCTCGTCAGCCTGAATGTAAACAATTATCAGATGATGTACAGATAAGTGACACACAGATGTAGTGAACTCAGTGACAGCTGTATCCTTCCGGTACTATACTATAACAGTAACCAGTGGTATTGACCGCCACCCGTTCCTGGGCCCACACATGTTTGGCATATAGCCCCTTAGGTGCATGCAAACACACTAGGGATATGTCCATCCACATCTGAAAATGCATGCAGTGGCCTACAATGCATTCTCCAGATGGGACACATATCCTACACAAGGGTATCATACAGACAGATGCCTGTTGTCCAACACATGCTGCAGAGCTGTAAGCCTACTATAGCATTGTCATCCACATTTACTATACATAGTATCCTGACAGAATCTGGGCATCTTGGGGCAATGCAGCAATTGCCTCATGTACACAGACAACCCTCTACTCTTACCACCCAACACTACAACCTGTGAGAGATGCACTGATATAGGCAGACTGGAAGCAATGGTCTCTTCACCCATGACTGGACTAGACAGTCAAGAGGTGATGGTAAACACTTGCACCACACCACACTCATCACATAGTTCCTCAAAATCTACACCACCAAACACACACATAGAAACACAAAACACACACCTACATTCACGGAGCCTCTCAATAGAAACCTGTCCAAGCATCAGACACATCCGAAGCATAAACGCAAGCAAACTCCACCCCCCAACACAACCCAAATGACACAGAGACCACTAACTCAGTATGCCACCCAAACACAGCCCATAAGGCATAACAACGTACCCAACAGTCTAGTCATAGGTGACTCTATAGTCAGGCACACTGATGTTCCACTCACTAGACTAAACAAGGAGAAAGTTACTGTCAGCTGCCTGTCAGGTGCCAGGATCTGCCACATAATGCATGCACTCAGGATGCTCCACAATAAGTACAAATATGACGCTGTCATTGTCCATGTTGGTTTGAATTACCTGAGATGTACCTCTGTGCACTACATGAAAAGAGACATGGAGGAGCTCTCCAATATTGTATCCCAGCCAGGCATGACCCTAGCCTTGAGTAGCATCCTGCCATCACCCAGAATAATACCACAGTACAAGGACAAAATGATTACCTTCAACAATTGGCTATGCTTCTGGTGTAATTCTAAGGGGATCCAGTATTTGTCTGCCTGGGACGCCATGATCGACAGACCACAATACTTTGCCAGAGATGGCCTGCACCTGTCGCCCTTAGGATTACAATAACATTTTCATCTGTGCAGTGACGGGGACCTGGTTCAAAGCTCCTGAGAGCACCCCTGCATTACCAGGCCACAATTCATTCCACACCTTTTGGCCACATAATCCTGAACGAAGCACTAAAGGCGGCGGCGTGTCCATATTCATTAAAGATATCCACACCTCCAGTCTAGTGACTGCTGATTCCTACACATATGCACTTTATAAGCACTTACATGAGTGCATGGAGCATGCTATCCCTAGTAGAACCAAGATGTTATCCTCCAAGAAAAGGGTAGACAATCTGGTGGTCCTCTGCCATAAACAAACTCTACAACGGATGAAAGAAACTGTTGCAAAAAATAGTAGAACCCATGACTGGTGGAGCTCCCTGGTCAACCTCAGTATGAAGCTGAGATCCCTCACAAAATCCTCCAAAGCTAGTTACGGAAACTAAATTGCCACTGACTCTGATGATAACCACAAAGCATTTTATAGCTATGTCATGTATCTAAATGGGAACACTCAGATCTGCTCTGAGTTACAGCACAATGGCACTAAATATACAGAACCAACTGATATTCCCAACATCTGAGCAGATAGGTTCAGTGCTAACTTTATCCCCCTCTCACCCCCTAGAGGGAACATCTGTATACCGGATGTATGCAAGGTTACTATAATCATGGCTGCACATGTGAAACACACACTCTCCAAAGCCGAGAACACAACATCCATGGGTCCTGTCAATATCCCAGGCTGCGTTCTACATGGCCTACAGAATGAACCGGCAGCCTACCTAAGTACCATGTTCAATCATAGCCTCACCTCAGGCTTTGTACCCACTGAATGGCGCAGTGCGACCTTTGTCCCACTCCACAAAGGTGGAGACACGAAGGACCCCGGGAACTACTGGCCCATTAGCCTGACGATCCTGGTCTGCAAGGCCATGGAACATATCATCGTGGAACTCAGAAACAAAGACATTGGTAATCTCCAAACTCTGGACACTAACCAGTATGGATTTGTAAAAGGCAGATCATGCCTCCTACACCTGACTGACGTATTTGAACCTGTCATCAAAGGCATACATGAGGGTAACATGGTTCACACAGCTTATCTAGATCTTGCCAAGTCTTTCAACACCATCCCCCACTCTGGAATTCTAGGTAAAGTCACTAAACTAGGTATAAACCCCTATGTTCTAAGATGGGTTGCCATCTGGCTCAAAGACAGCACCCACACTGTGGATGTAGCGGATTCCAAATCCGACATCAGACCACTGACGAGTGGAGTACCACAGGGTTCAGTCTTGGGCCCTCACCTGTTTGGTATCTACTTCTCTGAAGTGCAGGCTAACACAGAAGGTCTTTGGCTAACAATGTTTGCAGATGACTGTGAACTAGGAGCCATAATCACAACTCCTAACAATGTGGACAAACTACAAAAGGGCCTCCCTGAGACAAATACCTGGTGTCAAAGCCATGTCCTGAAGCTCAATGCCAAACAGTGTATTGTCATCCCCTTTGGTAAAAACTCTGTACCCAAGACCTACCACATAGCTGGTAGTCTACTTAATGCCGAAAATGTGTTAACAGACCCTGGGATACAGGTGGACAGTAGTCTCCCCTTTGATAATCACATTGCCGCAGCGGTCAGGAAATCCATCTACATGGGTCATCTCATCACAAAAGGATTTTCACCCTGAAATAAAGAGGTCATTGTTCCACTCTACTCATCGCTCATTAGACACATTACAGAGTACAATGGCCCTTTTGTTATGTACCTCACAAGACATCTACAACAACTGGAAAGACCACAGAAGTACCTCACATAGGGGATTACTGGCCTCTAACAGATTTCCCTACACAGACCGTCTCAAATAACTACGGCTTTACTTCATCACATATCGCCTACTCAGGGCCAATCTCTGCCTAACATACAAAGATATGTCAAACCCAGATCTGTTGGACATGATCCAGTTAAAGAAATCCCAATCCCTCTGAGCTACACACTCTAGGGACATAAACCTTGTCACCACAATAAACAGAACAAGCTGGTGGGATAGATTCCTGTCCCACAGACTTCCCATACTCTGGAACAGACTACCTATGTCAAACCGAGCACCTCATTAGCACTCTTCAAGACATATCTTGATGATTGGATGGGAAGTGGTCAATTCACCCCGGGAATCACTTCTGTGGCTCTGCTCAATGGGCACAGGAAAATAAATTTCTTGGGTACATTTTTGGCTAGGCTTGTATGGGCCCTAGGGCCGATAGCCTAGTACCTACCTATGAACCTATGAACCTATGACAGTACCACATAGGTGGTAGCCCCCGACATGTATGTTGGGTAGCAATGTGTACGTACAGCCAACTGTTATGTCTTCTGTCCTTTGGTATCCACATATCCAAAGGTATTCTGAAATCCCTTTGTGTATCACATAAGCAATAAGGGACCTGTATGCATATCCACAAGTCTGTCGTACACCTATAATGACTGTCCATTATTGCCAGACCTTTTTGTGTATGAACATGTCTGACATATACCCCAGGCATGTACCCTCACTCACAGTAGTCTATACAAACCATCATGGGTGTGTATGACACAGTTGACTATGGCCACAGATCACTACAGTGTCCGGCCTTGTTACATACATACCTCTGTGGCCTATGATCTGAGAAGCAGCTGCACATTCTGTCACAGGTAAGAAATGTATTCATGTATTATGCAGGCTACACACCTATGTACTACTTGAGGTCACATGTACATATATGTATTTGCCACACAGATACCTGATGTGTGCAATGCACATACTGTTTGTTCCCTGATATGTCATACCACAGTAAAAGAGAAGCACAGATCACATTGACCAACACTGTCACACACACTCAGCAATTGCAGGATTCAAACTCCTACTTAGCTATGTTATTACACTAATGACATCTGCATTACCACAAGGCACTATATGCTTTACTTGAGTTTTTAGTTCCACCACTATATTTGTAGGATGCTGACATCATCACACTTGGCAAAGAGCAATATACCTCATTGTAGGTATTTCCCTAGTCTCCAAAAAGGACATTCCCATCAAAGGAAGTCACACAGACACACCTCCACACACAACAATTGCAGGATTCAAACCCCTACCTAACTATGTCATAATAATAGTGAAGGACGCATTAACACGACACGCTATATGTTTTACTAGGATTTTTCATTTCCACTGCTATATTTGTAGGAAGCTGACATCTTCAGACTTGCCAACAAAATAGGCACTTCTCTTCCAGGAAATCACACAGACACACACATGCACACTCAGCAATTGCTGGATTCAAACCCCTACCTATGTTATTATACTAGTGAAGTACGCATTAACATGACACACTATATGCTTTATTGAGATTTGCGATTTCCACTGCTATATTTGTAGGATGCTGACATCATCTGACTTGCCAAAGGGGAATATAACGCTTGTCAGGCGTTTTCCTACTCACCAAAAAGGGCACTTTTCTCTAAGAAAATCACACAGAAACACACATTCTCCCACACACGCACACTAAGCAATTGCAGGATTCAAACCCCTACCCTACCTAATTATTTTATGATATTAGTGAAGTACGCATTAACACGACGCACTACAACACACTCTATGCTTTACTGAGATTTGATATTTCCACTGCTATATTTGTAGGATGCTGACATCATCTGACTTGCCAAAGGGGAATATAACACTTGGCAGGCGTTTTCCTACTCTCCAAAAAGGGCGCTTCTCTCTAAGGAAATCACACATCCCCCCCCCCCAAGTACGCATTAACATGACGCACTATATGCTTTACTGAGATTTGTCATTTCCACTGCTATATTTGTAGGATGCTGACATCATCTGACTTGCCAAAGGGGAATATAACACTTGTCAGGCATTTTCCTACTCACCAAAAAGGGCGCCTCTCTCTAAGGAAATCACACATTCCCCCACAAACACAGCAATTGCAGGATTCAAACCCCTACCTAATTATGTTATGATACTAGTGAAGTATGCATTAACACAGCACACTATATGCTTTACTGAGATTTGGCATTTCCACTGCTATATTTGTAGGATGCTGACATCATCTGACCTGCTAAAGGGGAATATAACACTTGTCAGGCATTTTCCTACTCACCAAAAAGGGGACTTCTCTCTAAGGAAATCACACATCCCCACCCCCAAGTATGAATTAACATGACACACTATATGCTTTACTGAGATTTGTCATTTCCACTGCTATATTTGTAGGATGCTGACATCATCTGACTTGCCAAAGGAGAATATAACACTTGTCAGGCGTTTTCCTACTCACTAAAAAGGGCGCTTCTCTCTAAGGAGATCACACATTCCCCCACAAACGCAGCAATTGCAGGATTCAAACCCCTACCTAATTATATTATGATACTAGTGAAGTATGCATTAACACAGCACACTATATGCTTTACTGAGATTTGGTATTTCCACTGCTATATTTGTAGGATGCTGACATCATCTGACCTGCTAAAGGGGAATATAACACTTGTCAGGCGTTTTCCTACTCACCAGAAAGGGGACTTCTCTCTAAGGAAATTACACATCTCCCCCCCAAGTATGCATTAACATGACGCACTATATGCTTTACTGAGATTTGTCATTTCCACTGCTATATTTGTAGGATGCTGACATCATCTGACTTGCCAAAGGGGAATATAACACTTGTCAGGCGTTTTCCTACTCACCAAAAAGGGCGCTTCTCTCTAAGGAAATCACACATTCCCCCACAAACGCAGCAATTGCAGGATTCAAACCCCTACCTAATTATGTTTGGATACTAGTGAAGTATGCATTGACACAGCACACTATATGCTTTACTGAGATTTGGTATTTCCACTGCTATATTTGTAGGATGCTGACATCATCTGACCTGCTAAAGGGGAATATAACACTTGTCAGGCGTTTTCCTACTCACCAAAAAGGGGACTTCTCTCTAAGGAAATTACACATCCCCCCCCCCAAGTATGCATTAACATGACGCACTATATGCTTTACTGAGATTTGTCATTTCCACTGCTATATTTGTAGGATGCTGACATCATCTGACTTGCCAAAGGGGAATATAACCACTTGTCAGGCGTTTTCCTACTCACCAAAAAGGGCGCTTCTCTCTAAGGAAATCACACATTCCCCCACAAACACAGCAATTGCAGGATTCATACCCCTACCTAATTATGTTATGATACTAGTGAAGTATGCATTAACACAGCACACTATATGCTTTACTGAGATTTGGCATTTCCACTGCTATATTTGTAGGATGCTGACATCATCTGACCTGCTAAAGGGGAATATAACACTTGTCAGGCGTTTTCCTACTCACCAAAAAGGGGACTTCTCTCTAAGGAAATCACACATCCCCCCCCCCAACCACATACACACACACACAGCAATTGCAAGATTCAAACCCCTACCTAACTATGCTGGGATACTAGTAAAGTACGCATTAACATGATGCTATGTATGCTTTACTGGGATAATTTATTTCCACTGCTACATTTGTCAGATGCTGACATCATCAGACTCTACCTGGTACTGTGTGCACTTTGTTGTATGCAATCCCAGGACTGCACCATGGGGGACAGCAGGTGTTAACAGCTTGAACAGGACACCACAATACTTGGCTTGTGTGATCTATCTCTGGACCAGTTGCCAATCCATCATATGACAATACATATCTATGCACAGAGTGTTGACTATGTAGATTCGACATGTGTCTGGGATATTGGATATTGTTTATGACTTCAATCATGTAGGACCCCATGGCCTTGCAGATCAGATGTCATAGGCATATAACACTATAGTTTCCATGGTCTGTTGTGCACCAACACTTGTGGGGCGTGCCATATGTTGCTGTAACCATTTCAACAGTTTCATATCCTGTAGAGAGGGTAAGGCTCATCAGACTGTTCAGGTGCAGAGTCTGTTTGTTCTGCAGTTCACATATGACACATATGGGATACATTGTAATCCACTCGATGCCATGCGTTCAGCATTGGGAGTACCTGTATATCCAATCTACATGGGATATCTCCTGGTATAATGATAGGGCCTTTTGACAGTTGGAGGTGGCTATGTAAGTATGGCCTTGTGTGACAGGGGATGTTGGCATTGTCAGTCATTTACAGTTGGCCCTGACTCAGGGCATATATGAGTATACATTGCTATGTATGACATAGCTGAAGGAAGTGCCATAGTTCTGTCTGGACTCCTTCACAAATAATCTTACCAAACACCAAGGAACATAGGCACTAAACCCATGTTACACACTTTTACACACTTAACACCCTACTGATCCTTTTTGTTCAGTCAAATGAGTATTTCATCATAGTATCATGACATGTCCGAGGGTCGGCTTTGTGTGTAGTCTCCAGTCCAGCTGGTGAATATGGGGATTGTCAGTAAATGTTACAACTGCCTTATGTACACAGACAACCCTCCCCTCCTCCAAACATACCCAGATATTTGTGAGAGATGCAACTCTATGGACAAACTGGAGGCTGAGCTCTCTAGACCCATGACTGGCACAGTCTATCAGGAGGAGAAGGTAACCACACACACTACGACTCCAGTGTCACATAGACCTATAGCAACAGCAGACCAAACACATAAACACACAATCACATACTCGGAGGCTCTAGATAAACCTCTGCCTAAGCAGCAAAGACCCCCACAGCAGACACCCAGACACCTGCTTCCCCACCAGTATACCCACATATCACAAAGTACACAATGTCACTGTGCCACACAGTCAGTGCCCTTAAGGCTAAATAACACACCTAATACACCTGTGATAGGTGACTGTATTGTCAGACACACTGATGTCCCACACACCAGGCTGACCAAGGTGAAGGTCACTGTAAGCTGTCTATTGGGTGCCAGGATGCACCACATAACAATGCACTCAGGTCACTCCAAAGCAAGTACAGATATGACTCCGTTATTGTCCATGCTGGTGTGACTGTCCTGAGACGTTCCACCCTGGACTACATGAAATGAGACATACAGGAGCTCTATGATAATGTAGGACAGGCCAGTATGACCCTGCCCTTGTGTAGCATCTTACCCTCACCAAGAATGATGCCACAGTATAAAGACAACATGATCAATTTTAACAGTCGGCTAACGTATGTGTGTCATTCACAGGGGATCCAGTGTCTGTCGGCCTGGGATGACATGCTCATCATGCCACGTTGCTTCACTAGGGATGCCTTGCACCTGACACCCCTGGCCTTTCAAATACTGGCTAAGGCACGTGGCACACCCATAGTGCCTTTTTTAGTCAGGGCTCACATGGCAAATCCCACTCCATAGACAATACCAGGTGAAATTAATGAAGGGTAATGCTGCTCAATGCCAGAGGTGTACACCTCAAACTGCATGCACTCAAGGCTCTCTTCAGTATGGGGAATATAAATATCTGTGCAGTAACAGTCACCTGGTTCGAGGCTCCCAACAGCACCCCAGCACTACCAGGTTACACATCATACCATGGTTTTCTGACACAATAACCAGGCCACACCACATAGGGGGGGAGTATCCATATACGCCAGAGATACACAAACCTCCAGGATAGTACCACTGCACAAATGATTGGGGACCATCCATGTGTAAGTAACAGTGGCCTAAACTGCCTTTCAGGTAGTAGCCTGCTACAGACCACACTCCCAAACCCAGAGAACACACTCAGCTTTCATGAGAACAGAACACTGTAGAATATGTAGGTGTGCACAAACAACATTATATTGGATGACCTGTAGTAGCCAAACATTTACTGGGAATACTACTCAAGTCCCAAGACCTTCGCACAATGGTTCCTTGTATATATCAAATCAAATGCTATGGAACAAGTAGTCAACACCCCCACATGAGGGGTATACATATTGGACCTGGTCATCACCAACATGGGGACTCTATGTTCCACACCAGAGGTATACCCCTCATTGTTAAGGTCACACCATACATTTATGTCACCGGACATCCATATCCCATCCCCACACCCAGCCAAAGTAGTCTCAGTGAGGTACTTCTCAAAAGCAAACGTCATACTTCTCAGAACAGTGGTGTTTTTCTTCAAAACACCCAGGCCACTGGGAACTATGACTCATATCACAGTATCCTTTAGAAACCCATTGTATGGACACCTACAGGAATGCATGGATCATGCTATCCCACATGACTCCAAGACTCACTCCTCTAAAGGCAAGTGACCTGTCTGGTGTACCCCGGCCATAAATAAGCTATGCAAAAAAAGGTGGAGGCTACTACATGATAGAGCAATCTCCCACAAAGGGGAGGCATCTCTGATCAGTACTAGTGAGAAGCTACAATCAGTCATAACATCATGTAAGACCAGCTTCGACACTACGGTTGCACATTACACTAAAGGCAATCACAAGCCCTTCTTTAGTTATGTCAGGAACCTGGTTGGCAACTCCCAGATATGCTCTGAGTTCCTGCATAATGACAATGAAGGACAATTAACCCACACACATTGCCAAAATCCTGGCAGACAGGTTGAGTGCATATTCCTATCCCCCACACACACATGTCCCTGACAACAGAGTGTAGCCTCCCTGACATCACATTTGAACATGTGAGAGCTGCCCTCTCTAAAGCAATAACACAGCATCAATGGGTCCAGACGGTGTCCCAGGCTGCATCCTACACATGCTTCATTAAAAACATAACACTCACATAACATCACTGTTCAATATCAGACTTACTACAAGATATGTACCCAAGGAATGGCATACAGCAACAGTGGTCCTGCTCCACCACGGTGGTTCCACAAGGGACTCTGGACACTATCAGCCTATAGGCCTGACTAGCCTGGTCTGCAAAGCTATGGAGAGTATCATCCTGGGACACATTTACAGATGTTGACAACCTCCAGACACTGGATCCTACCCAATTCACCTTTGTTAAGGGCAGATCTTGCCTCTTGCACCTGCCGACTTCTTTGAATCAGTTACCAGGGCCATACACATAGGGAAGGTAGTCCACACAGCCTACCTGGACCTCACAGACCCCTTTGGCACAATACCACACTCAGGCATCTTAGATACACTCACCAGATTACATATCAACACATATGTCCCAAGTTGGATTGCAAACTGGATCAGGGATAGCACCCACATGTTCAGACATGCAGGTGCCATGTCAGACTCTACACCAGTTACATGTGACATCCCACAAGGCTCAGTTCTGAGACCTGTCTTGTTCAGTATATATTCCTGTGAGGTACAGGCTAACACGGGGGGAGTATGGCTGACCAGGTTCACAGATGACTGCAGACTGGGTGCCATTATCGACTCTCTAGCTGACACATGCATCCTCCTACAGGGTCTCCCAGAGATGGATGAGTGGTGCCAGAGCCATAGCCTACAACTAACTGCCATACAATGCATACACATCCCCTTTGTGAATGACAAAGTGCACACAGATTAACACATAGGTGTTAATCCATTACATAGAGAAGGTGTACATATGGATTTGGGGTCCACATTAGATACTCATCTCTCCTTTGAATATCACATTGGCAAAGTGGTTAGGTAGACCTTCTATATAGCCCACCTTATCCCAAAAGGTTACACATCTAAATCCAGAGAGGTCATTGTGCACCTGTACTCATCACACCCATACTTGAGTACACTGTCCCATTTGGGATGTACCTTACCCGACACCTGCAGCAACTGTCATGATCCCTAAGGTACCTCAGGAAGTGGAACAGGAGACTCATACAGATTCCCTACACAGTTCAGCTACAGAAACACCAGCTGTACTCGGTTGCTTAACGCTTACCCAGATGCAATCTGTGGCTGCTGTATGCAGCCATGTCCAGCCCAGACCTGTTGAACATGCTTCAACTCAGGATATCAGAATCCCTTACAGTTACACACTCCAGGACGTCTACCTCAGCACAGAATTAATAGGACATGCTGGAGGGACAGATTCATATCCCAGAGGCTCCCCTCACTCTGGGACAACATCCCAGTCCAAATTAGGCAGAGCCCCTCACTGACCCTCTTCAAGGGAAATACTGACAAGTGGATGGGTGATCATACATTTACCCCTGGGATCTCTTCTGGGTCCCTGCTAGACAGAGGCACAGTACACTAACCATACTACGGCTATCTTGTGTGACCTATTATTCAAAGGCATAGGGTGGTGACAGCCATACACACTCTGGCTAGGCTTCTGAATGCCCTAGGGCTGATACCTAGTATCAACCTATGAACCTATGTACCTATGATAATATTTGGAGTGCACATTGTTTATTGATGATACCGACTGCAGATTTGTTATCCTCTTTACTTTCCCAATTTCTATGTAAAACATATTTATCTGTTGTACATATTTGATTATGACAGGATTCCCAGATGTTATATATGTGTCTGTTGTCTTATAACTGTGTGCACAAGGCAGGATTGTTGGCTAGGGAGAGGTTTGTGGGTTAACAGGTGAACTGCCAGATATGTCTGGCCCACTGCTGCACTCAGACAAGGCCTAAGTGTGTGTGAGCATGCCCAGCTTGCACATTCACTGTTTTGTTGCCTGACATTTGTTTCATTTCTTTAAGTGTGTGAGCATGCCCAGTGTGACTTTCAGTATGTTGCTGTCTGGAGGCCAGTACATTTGTTACCATGTGTGAATATGCCCAATATTAACATGTGTACTATGTGTGTTTGAAATCAAGTTATATTTATACTGCAGGGCTCACCTTTGTGTCATAAGTTGACATGTATTATGCTGCGACTGCGGAGTTTCCATGACACACCTTGCATACACTTATCAGCATGTCTTCATACAAGCTGACAGTGAAATAATGTCCTGGTTTGGTACTGTGACTATAATGCACAGTATCCTGGGTGTGAGGCCTGTCACTGCTTTAAATTTTCATACTGGCCAGACCAGACTGCTTAAGGTCAACTAAAGCATATATGTGCATGTCTACCTGCTTTTGCTCAACTATGGGCAAATTTGACCAGACTTGACCAACATTGTTCAATAGTTTTCAACATTGCTCAACGTTGGCCAATATTGCTCAACATTGCCCAAAGTTGTGCCAGTGAGTTTGTACGCTTATGTTTACATATACTACGTAATGACAAAGCTGTTTAGCACTGCTTTATATTGCTTAACACAGGCCAATCATGCCTCAGGTGGTGCTGCAGGGCTGCCTATGTTGGATGACATAGTACACTCCCTATACATGTTTGACAACAGGTAGTGTCAAGTTAGGCATCCCTTTTACTGTATGTGCAGGTCAGGGAGAGGTATAATTTCCAGGGTTCCTACTGAGCCAGTGTATGTGCTATGTGTTGCCTCTTTGCCAAGGCCAAAGCATACTGGGCACACCTACTTCTGCCTACTGTGGCAGGCTGAGGTTGTTCCTCCTCCGAGTCACCCTCCACCTGTGATGGCCTTGGCAATGGTGGGGG
Source organism: Protopterus annectens (assembly GCF_019279795.1). Lineage (NCBI taxonomy): Eukaryota > Metazoa > Chordata > Ceratodontiformes > Protopteridae > Protopterus > Protopterus annectens. The sequence goes on from NC_056739.1 coordinate 500,930,524, forward strand.
GCTGTTTGGCCTGGGCCTATGCTGATCCTGCTGCAGCTGTTTTCACAGGATCATATTATGTAGCATAGCACATACCATGACAATTTGGGTACATGTAGTTGGTGAGTACTGCAAGGCTCCACCAGAGGTGTCCAGGCACCAGAACTGTGACTTGAGCAGCCCAAACACACGCTCAATTACATTTTGTGTTTGTGCATGTGCCTCATTATGGTGTTCCTGTTCCAGTGTGTGTGCATTTCTGATGGGTGTCATCAGCCACGGCTCCAGTGCATATCCAGCATCCCTCAATAGGTGACCATGAGGGATGTCCCCATTGGCAAATGTCTGGTACAGCTGCGTTAGATGCCAGATATGGGAATCGTGGTAGCTTCCAGGGCAGCCAGCACACACATTCATTATTATGCCCTGGGCATCACACATGACCTGGCAGTTGATGGAGGGGAAGCCCTTGCGGTTAATGTAGTCCCTACCCCACTCACCAGCTGGTGCTTTGATGCGTATGTGCATGCAGTCTATTGCAGCCACTACCTCAGGATATTCTGCTATTTGCTGGAAGAGATGCATATTGCTGGCCAATACCTCACGGGAATTGGGGAAACATACATGATCACAGACATGTGCTGACATGGCATCCAGGAACTGATGCAGTACTCTGGATGCTGATACCTGTGATATCCCCATCATATCACCAGTTGGTCTCTGGAAGGTACCTGTTGCTAGTATTCGTAGGCCAACACATACCTTGGTTTCCACTGGAATGGGTTCCCCTCTGTTGGTTCTGTGTGTGAGGCGTGGCCTGCACAGCTCAACAATTTGCTGCATGAGGTCTCTGTCCACTCTATAGCGCTCCACTATCTCCAGCTCATGTAACCTCTGGTAGATTACCCTGGGCCTGTACACTCTTCTCCGTCTCCTCACTGGGGGTTGGTTGGCAGCATTCCCATTGTCACCACCCTCAGCATGTTGCATATGTTGGTTTATGACAACAATGGCAGCCCCTAACATTTCTTTGTCTCAGTTAAGCCTTTTCAGTATTCACTTCTCTTAGCTTACTGCAGTGCTGCAGTGTCTCTGAGGAATACACGGTGAAAAGTTGTTTGCAGAGTTTTAAGTGCTGGACTGGGCTGGGCTGGTTTGCTGCCTGTGTAATTGTTTGATTCTGATTATTTCCACCTGCTAGCTCTGCTGATTCTCCCTGGTTAACTTCTTACTGTTTGTTGTGCTTCCTTTTCCCTTTCCATTTCCTCAGGGGGGCAGCACCGCGCACACAAGCGCAAACATGTGCACACGCGCTAACACGTGCGCACACAGGCTTACATGACCTAACACTTGCTAATTCCTGCTTAAACGCATGCACACAAGCGCAAACGCGCTTACACAGACTTAGACAACATTACACATGCTAACTCCTGCTTATACACGCGCACACAGTCTTACTCGGATATACAGGCACGCACACGCGTGCATACACGTTGCAAGCATTTTTACAAGAAACTTTGGTGATATCCACAGTGTGCACATTCTATTTCTTGACTTTAGCTAAGATACCTGGTGACACACCTCTTCCAGTGATGAGCATCTGACAGCTAACACATGCCACTCTGCTCCAATGAGCTTATCTTCTTTCATACATATCCCCCTCGTGATGTCACCTATGTCCTACTCTGTTACTCCCCTTATCCTAGTCTTACACTCCACTGACTGTGCTCATTTGCTATGTAGACTTGGGATTCACTCTCCTTACCCTCATTTGCATAGGATTGCCTACTAATGCTTGGTTACATCTCTTAGACTGGGTTCCCCCCTTAGCAACCCCTACTCGGTAACCATGTTGTCTTCAGCCTGCCATTGCCTTTCATTGTACATTGAAAATTCCCATAAAATCCACATTTGTGGGTTTTAAGTTTTATTTTTCTGTTTTTTAGAGTGCAGCCCGTTTGCGTGGCACTGCACTATGCTTAAACATCGGAAATCGGAGGAAAAAAAATACATTTCTTTTTTTTCATCTTGCATCGGGAAACATTGCCAATGGCCGTATATTTGGCCATTGGCATGCTTCCTCTACTGGATGTAACCTTTATTTGGAGCTGTCATGGCTCCGTTTTGCTATTTGCAGAACGGTACTCAGTTGTCAACTGAGTACATTTCTGCAAATAACACTGCTTTTACTCGGACAGGTTCGGGTTTCCTGAATTGCAAATCTACCTCATTTGCATGCCTTTCGGCTGCAATTGAGGTAATTTGCATATCCGAGCCCTGTCTGTGTAAGAGCCATTTTAGGAGCTCTCTTGCACACCCCTGCAGGCTGTTCCTGGATCGCTCAGTGGACATGATGGCTGCATGGAGTCTTACTCTACTCTTAGACTCCGTGCAAGCCATCGTGAATCCGGCTCTATGTATTTTCACATGATTCAAGCAATGACTATATATAGTGGACTGCCTCTTTAAATTTTTAAACCTTAATTAGTTTAACACCAGATGACTGTTTTAAATAGATTATAAAGATTTTTAATTGCCTTCGCTAATGGTTCTGACAAAGTACCAAATATATGAGGGACAAAAGCGTTTAACTGTACTAAGCTGTATTATCATTGTTTTTTAAAAGTTTGTCATAAAATTGGTCTTGAAGTTTAAATTTGTGAACTGCTATTTGACTACACTGAAATCATTGGTTTGCTTTTCTGCTGGATTAACCTGGAGTACACTACGGGAGCCTTTTTCTGTTATTTTTGAAAAATATAGAAACTAACATTCTGACTGACACAAATGAATAAATATTAAGACAATAAAATAATTATAAAAATTGCTCACTTTTCCCACTTTTTGTGTAGCAATGAAATTCATTCAGAAATAATGAACTGAAAAATATATACAAAAAAGTAAGTTTAAATATAAATTCCATACACTCAAAGGGAAATTATTTTGATGCAAGTTATAAATCATTACTCCAATTAAATATTTAGCCCTATTTATCAATGAAGGGATTTCAGTAGGAGGTTTCAAAACAAAATGGTAAGAAGAGAACCGTTACTCACTAATTTTAAAACTGAGTGACAGATAGTAGCTTTACTATGATTATTATTATTTATTGAAGGCTTTCTACAAAATGAATTGAAGATTGTAATTTAAAATTGACAGTAATGATTTCCCAAATAACACGTCTAAAACACAATTTTTATTTATTGTCTTAATATTTTTGTCAGATATGGTGTAGTTAGAATGCGTTGTGTTATGTATGTGATTTTAACTAATGTTATTTATTTGTTTTTAAACTTTCACAAGTGTATATTTCACAACACAGTGTGACTTTTTAGGTAGGATGTCTTTTTAAGGAATTCACATGTTATGCATATTTATGAAGGGAATGCATATGTATTAGTTTAATTAATTGTTCAATGTGATTGGGAGTTGGTTATTATTTAATCCAGCTGAGTAATGAAATTAGTGTTCTGATGAAGTCTACTATGGGTAGATGAAAGCGCTTAACTAATGTTTCATTTGTTACAATAAAAGTGTATGTATTTTATGCCCTGAGCTCTTGAGCATCTTTTTTGGGGAAGTGATACTGGAACCGACATTTTAGACTTGTTAATTGGTGGATTTACAGTTGACTTTCGCTGGTGTGTGTTGTTTTTTATTGAGTAATGATTTCCAATAAGGGCTCTAACTTCTCTTATGCAACAACTGTAAATCTTTTACATTTGAGACATTCTTGATCTATTTTCTTACCTAATTCATGCTATGATTTAAACTTTAAATGAGTAACCTTTAAACCCTAAATTCCTGCTATGATTTAAACTTTAAATGAGTAACCTTTAAACCCTAAATAAGTAAAACATGTCTCCCATTTTAAAAGAGATGAGATGCACAAAACTCCCATTTTGTTGTACTCCATCAAAACCATGTATCTGATCAGATGGAGGAAAAACAAAGAAACAGATGGCTTTAGTTTTTACAATTTTAATCTAAGAGGAGACACTAATTTTGTAGCTTAACAGAAAAGACTTGTAACTGCTTCAGTTATAAATTCATTTTCAGCACAGAAAAGAACTAACTCCTCAGCACTCATTAATAATCTTATCTAAAAGTCAAAATTAGTCAGAATAAAAGCAATCAAGTACGAATAGTATAGCTAGCAGGTGGAATGTATCATAATCAGCCAATCATACAGGCAGCATCTGCAGCACAACAGTATAAACTATGCAAACATCTTTCAGTCTGTTTTTTCCAACAAACTCTACACCACTGATGTACACACTCAGGAGAATTTTAACTGACAAAATGTTAGGGCCTGCTGTAACTTTGATAAACAGTATGTGCTAGAGGCTGAGGGTGGTGAGGAGGATAATGCTGACAACCGCCCCAGACTGAGGAGGAGGAGAAGAGTGTTCAGACCCAGGGTAACCTACCAGGGGCTACATGATCTGGAGATACTAGAGCACTACAGGGTGGGCAGGGACATATTTCAGCAACTCACTGAGCTGGGCCGACCTTATCTCAGACCCATAGCCAACAGAGGGGAACCCATCCCAGTGTTTACCATGGTATGTTCCTTAAGAATACTAGCTACAGGTACTTTCCAAAGACCTACTGGGGTTGTCATGGGGGTCTCACAGGAATCTGCATCCAGGGTACTTCACCAGTTCCTAGATGCCATTCTACCACATGTCAGTGAGCACATTTACTTCCCCAGCACCCGTGAGGAGAGGACCAGCAATATGTGCCTCTTCCACTGTGTAGCAGACTACCCAGAGGTACAGGGTGCCATAGACTGCATGCACATCCACATTAAAGTACTATCCAATCAGGGTAGGGTCTACATAAACTGCAAAGGCTCTCACTCCATCAACTGCCAGGTCGTGTGCAATGCCTAGGCATTATCATTAATGTGTGTGCTGGCAGCGCTGGAAGCTATCACAACTTCCACAGCTGGCATTCCTCACAACTGTACCAGGGATTTACCAGGGGGGACATCCTGTATGGCCATCTGGTGGGGGATGTTAGCTATGCACTGGAGCCATGGATGATGACACCCATCAGAAATGCACACATGCGCACTCAAGAATGCCATAATGAGGCGCACTTACAAACCAGGATCATTATAGGGAATGTGTTTAGGATGTTCAAGTCATGGTTCCACTGCCTTAACATATCTGGTGGAGCCCTGCAGTAGTCTACAGCCACATGTACACACATGTTCATAGTATGTGTCATGCTACACAATGTGATCCTGTGGAAACAGCTGGGGAAGGGCCACACAGCCCCTCACCATTGCCAACGTCCCCACAGGCACAGAGGGACTTGGAGGAGGAACCACAGGCCAGCTCCTGTAGGCAGATGGAGACATGCCCAGTATACCCTGATCTTGGCCAGGAGGCAATGCATAGCACACACACTGACACTGTAGGGACCCAGGGACTGACACCTCTCTTCAACTCACACACACAGTAAAATGGATGCCAATCACATCACACTACCTGTACCTTACCATGTATAGGCAGTGTACTGCATGCATCTGACATATGAAGCCCTCAAGCACTGTCCTCACAACTGCTGCAGGCACAAGATAAGTTAGTCTTCTTAACAATAAATGAATGGAGTAGTATGTTCTGGTAGCATATCTATGGTATCGCTGCATACATACAAGGGAATGGGGTGGCCTACTGGGATAGCAGCAGACAACTGACAGCTATATGTGACACCAGGAAATGTTTGCCCAATACTAGCTTCCCCACACTGTGCAGTAGTACCCAAGGTGACAAATCCCACTGTAGTATATGTGGGGGGCCAACTAACTGGGGGTCATAGGTTTCAGGCATGGATGTCAGTGTGGGGGTTCCATACTCACCTCTCAGCCTCACCCAGCAAGTCAGCCATAGAAAACCATAATGAAATGTCTGGCAATCAGCCATAGAAAACCATAAAGAAATGTCTGGCAAAGGCCCACAAATTGTGACAATGATGAAATACCCCCTGCAGACTTACACAGTGATAGTACAGCAGGTCTTGCAGTTGCAGTAAGGCTCTGAAGGGTAAGACGTCTGAAAATAAAATGTATGCCATTACAATCTGACCTGTGGTCTTTAGTGGTATGCCTCTAGTCTCCAAGACAGGTCAGAATACTATGCTAAATGGAACCAAAATGTAAAGCAAATATCATCACATTCTGTGCAAATGTGTTCAGTTGACAGGTGTGCCCCCCACATATCCATATTCCCATAGAAATACAGTAGCATGTATGTTTGCAGGGAAATTACAGCAGAGCGCACATTGCCAGGGCTGTCCCAGTCAACATAATAACTTGTTTCATGTCCACAATATGCAGGGGTCAATGAGCTATGTATATGTGTAGTTAATACTGTCAGGATGTCACCAGCACTTACTCCTAGCTGTTGTATTGTAGTGGTCTAGGTACAGTACTGTGGTTGACAGGGCCATGTTCCAAGAACTGCAGTGACAACTATTCTGCATGTCAGCTACTCCTACAGTAGGAGTTGTACACACTGTCCATATGTCAATATCTGTTATTGCAGGAAAGCTGGACAGGTCATGGACAGGGAGACACATATGGACAGTACACAGCTTGGGGTAAACTACACAGTGCCTACCATACCTCTCAACTGTACAGACCTATTGCATAATGTTCAGAGGTTTGCATCATATTTGTGGTCTGTATATCATGAAATAGTGGTTGTCTGGCAATTCATTGGCAAATCACATAAGACTAAGGTCAGAAAATAATGGCAGATTGTAGTGTCAAACTTCATACCCTATAGAAAAATGTATGCTAATGCAAAACCTGTTACTGAATCCCCTTTCTAGGTTTGTAAAGACAATACTTAAAAATGGTCCATATATTTAGGCCTTTGTCCCCCAATTACTTAGGGCTTTCTCCAGATGTCTGGCTCTCAGAAGTTGAGAGGTATGGTGCCTAGTAGGACAGCAGGTACCTGAAGGTCAGTGTACTGCCAGTTTATAAAAGGCAGACACCTTTCTGTGTCAGCACTGACAACATGTCATTGGCCAACAGCCATACCCCTGGAATGACACAGGTTGTCACAGAAGGATCACAAGTATGCCTAGTAAATCTGTCCTACTTGTCCTAACATTGCATTTGCCTTTCAACTATTTGCAAAACAAGAAAGGGTCATGTCAAAACAGAAATGGCAGACAGTGGGGAAACAGACATCATACCCATAAGAGCAAACAAGCAATTATCAAACCAGTCCCCCAACTGTTTATGTTTGACAGAACATTATTAACACCCTGTCCCCATGTATGGGCCTTTGTCTGACTGTCATATTTGGGCCTGTCTAGATGTCAGTCTGTGATGGTATGACAGCTAGGCCCACATGTAGCCTCATAATAACATATAACAACACAAACCATCTAAGGACCACAGCAAATGGAGTGGTGCAATGATGGATAGCCTGCTAAATAGGTACACTCAGTGGTGTGAAGTCCACAACCTCGTGTGTGATGTAACGGCATTTATCCTTCTCACATCATAATTACAAATACATAACAGCAGCCACTGTGGTCAAAGTCTGTGACTGGACTACAGAAGGACAAAGAGACACACATAAGGTGAAGTGGAACCACTGGCCAGACAAATTGAGAATGTGCACACCAGAACAAATTGTGCAGTAACATAGATGTCCTGCAGTGTATGGAGTCAGTAAACATCTGCAAATACACAACATACACCCATGTATGTGGAGGTCCGCAACAAAACAAACACCTAAACAATGGACACCTCAGAGGCAAAATCACATGTGAACTCCACAAACCTACACACCACAGACCACTTAGACTCCACTTGCAAACACTAAGGCCTTACCCCAAACCCCAAACACCTACTCTAAACAGATAGGCTAACAGCACTATCCCTCTACCCCATTCCATTCAGACTCTGCTGAGGTGAACCCTGTCTGGCATATAAAGCAATCCAGACCCTGTCTTGATGGGACTGTTGCACATCTGGAACTCAAGGCCCACTCCATCAACGTGTAGGTGCAACATCAACCTGATCTGTGATATCAGTATGGCTTGTTGGTGTGACAGATATGTGTACCACACACTCCCCTGTCTGTGGAATACACTCCTTGTCAACAGCAAGCCAAGTGCCTCAATACCCCCTAGTGATGTGTTCCCTATATAAGTGCACGGGAAACACAAAATACAGTCCTGTGATTCCACCTATGTCCCTGCTGGACAGGGGCTCTGTGTGCTGACATGTAACATGGACTACATTTTCATCTGCGTGGGGTATAAGGGTTTCAGGGCTAATACCCTACTAATGTCATAGCAACCTATCAGCCTATACACATGAAAAGAGACATGGAAGAGCTCTCGGATCATGTGGCCCAGGCAGATATGACCCTAGCCCTGAGTAGCATCCTGCCTTCGCCCAGAATGATACCACAATATAAGGATAAAATGACTGGCTTCAACAATTGGCTAAGCTTATGGTGTCATTCAAAGGGGATCCACTATCTGTCTGCCTGGGATGACATGATTGACAGACCATGTTGCTTTGCCAGAGATGGTCTGCACCTGTCGCCCCTGGGATTCAGGTTACTGGCTAAGGCTCTTGCCACCCCTATAGTGCCTTTTTTAGGCAAACTTCAAAGGACAAAACCACCACCGTAACAGGTACAAGCATGCAAAATCTGAAGGTAATGCTACTCAATGCTAGAAGTCTAAACATCAAAATGCACTCTCTCGAGGCACTTCTAAAAATGGAGAACATCGATATCTGTGCAGTAACTGAGACCTGGTTCAAGGCTCCAGAGAGCACCCCTGCAATACCAGGCTACAACTCTTACCACACTTTTCGGCCACCAAACCAGGACCGAAACACTAAAGGTGGGGGAGTGTCAATATTCACCAAGGATATTCACACCACCAGGCTAGTTGGCCAACACAATGTGTCTGAAATTCTCCAAGTGCAACTAACACTAGGTAAGACTTCAATCCAAATTGTAGCTTGCTACAGATCCCCCACCATACCCCAAGATTCTCACTACACCTTTTTAAACATACTGGAAAATATTAAGATAGAACCAAACACCCTAATACTGGGTGATTTTAATTACCCTGCCATTAACTGGGAAAACTACTCATGTCCCAACACCTTTAACGGTTCTTGGAATTCATAAATTCCAACGCCCTGGATCAACTAATCCATAGTCCCACCAGGGGCTCCAATATCCTAGACCTGGTCATTACCAACATGGCAAATCAATGCTCCATACCTATGGTCACCCCCTCGTTAGTCAGGTCTGACCATAAGCTAATCACCCTTAACATCCACATCCCATCCCCACCCCCCAGTAAAGAAACCACCATAAAAAACTTCTCCTAGCCAACTTCATGCTACTCAAGTCAGAAGTGACAAACTTCATGACACCCATGCAGACGGGAACTGAAAGTTCAACTGCTGAATCCTACACTAAGGCACTGTACGAGGACATCCACTCATGCATGAATCGTGCTATCCCAAATAGAACCAAAATGCTCTCATCCAAAAAAAGGAAGCCAATCTGGTGGTCCCCTGCCATAAACAAACTTTACAACAAAAGGAAGAAACTTTTTCAGAAAAGAGGGAAATCCCAGGATGCAAAAAACTCCCTTACTAGCCTCAGTAAGAAACTGAGATGCCTCATAAAATCCTCCAAAGCTAGTTATGAAAATAAAATTGCCAAAGATTCCAAAGACAACCACAAAGCATTCTATAACTATGTCAAGAATCTAAATGGCAATGCTCAGATCTGCTCTGAGCTAAAACAGAATGGCAATAAATATATTGATCCAAAGGATATTGCCAATATCCTGGCAGATCGATTCAGTGCCAACTTCACCCCTCTCACCCCTAAATGGCCCATCTCAATACCGAAGTTTGCCAAATTCCAGTAATATTGTCCACACAGGTACAAAACGTACTCTCTAAAGCCAAGAATACAGCATCCATGCGACCAGATGACATCCCGGCTGTGTACTACATGAACTACAATATGAACTGGCACCTCACCTAAGTGTCATGTTTAATCATAGCATCACCTCAGGTTTGGGCCTACTGAGTGGCAGAGCTACAGTTATCCCAATCCACAAGGGGATCCACCTTGATCCCGGAAACTACCATCCCATCAGTCTGACAAGCCTTATCTGCAAGGCCATGGAGATTATCATGGAACTTATAAACAAAGACATTGGCAACCTTCAAACACTGGACACCACCCAGTTTGGGTTTGTGAAGGGCCAATCTTGTCTCCTGAACCTGATTGACTTCTTTGAATCAGTCTCCAGAGCCATGGACAAGGGTAAGGTGGTCCACACAGCCTATCTAGACCTTGCCAAGGCCTTTGACACCATCCCCCACTCTGGAATCATAGATAAACTTACTAAGTTGGGTATTAATCCCTATGTCACCCAATGGGTTGCTAAATGGCTTACTGATAGAACCCACACTGTAAAAGTAGCCAACTCCAAATCCAGCTCTAGACAAGTGACAAGTGGAGTACCTCAAGGTTCAGTCCTGGGGCTGCTCTTGTTTGGCATCTACTTCTCTGAAGTACAGGTCAACACTAAGGGACTCTGGCTAACAAAGTTTGCAGATGACTGCAAACTGGGAGCCATTATTGAATCCCCAAATGATGTGGATACTCTACAAAAGGGCCTTACAGAAACAGATGCTTGGTGCCAGAGCCATGGGCTCAAGCTCAATGCCAAGAAATGTATTGTTATCCCCTTTGGGAAAAACATGTATCCATGAATTACCATATAGGTGGCAGTACACTAAACACAGAAAGTGTGATAAGAGACTTAGGGAGACAGGTGGACAGTGGTCTCACCTTCGATAACCACATCACCACAACAGTCAGGATATCCTTCTATGTGGCACACCTCATCACAAAGGGCTTTTCATCCAGAAAAAAGGAGGTCATTGTCCCACTGTACTCATCCCTCATTAGACCCATTATAGAATACAACGCCCCATTTGGTATGTACCTGTCAAGACATCTGCAACAACTGGAAAGGCCTCAGAAATACCTCACTAAAAGAATCACAGGCCTAAAGCAGATGCCCTACGCTGACTGCCTTAAAAAACTCCAGCTATACTCTGTCATATCGCCTACTCAGAGGATCTCTGCTTAACATACAAGGCCATTTCAAACCCAGAGCTGTTGGACATGCTACACTTAAAGAAATCCCAATCCCTCAGAGCTACACGCTCCAGGGATCTAAACCTTGTCATCACAATAAACAAAACATGCTGGAGGGATAGGTTCCTGACCCAGAGACTCCCCAGATTCTGGAATAGATTGCCCATACATGTCAAGCAGAGTGCCTCTTTGGACCTCTTCAAGAGGAACCTTGATGTTTGGATGGGAGAAAGGAAATTCACCCCAGGGATCACGCCAGCCCTGCTAGACAGGGGTCCAGGAAAGTAAATAATGTGGGAAGAAATAGCCAGGGAATTGTTATGGCTAGGCTTGTATAGGCCCTAGGGCTGATAGCCTAGTACCAACCTATGAACCTATTAACCTATGAACAACTGTCTGTCAGTGGTTCACCACATTACTCTGTACTGTTCTGCCACTGACATACCTGAAGTCACAGTGCTATGTGGAATACACTACATATATTATGGACATTTCTGCACAGTAGAATGCACTCTGTACCCACACCCATACATCTCAACCTTTGACAGCAAGACATCTGGACAAGGTCATAAATAAAAGTGGGACAAAGGCCCAGTGATAGGCACATGTTGTAAATATTGCTCTAACATACTGAGAAAGTTGGTAGAATAATGGGTTTTGCATTAGCAGGAACTGTCTGAAGGTTATGAAGTCTGAAACACTAATGTCTGTCATTATTTTGTAACGTCAGTCTTCAATTATATGCAACTAACTTGCCATAACAATACAAGTTTATGTAGACTGGATGAATCTTCTAGTCAAACACCTGGACAATTTGCCAAAAATGTACTTTTGAGAGGTATGGCCACACCAAGATATAACTTTTCAGGTAAGAAGAATACCACACAAGCAGGAGTTCCCAAGCCAATATATCACCACGTTGCTAGACTGTTTACACAGCTTCATCAGTCAACCAGCTGTAGCCACACCTCTCAACTCGCCTTTTTGGGCAAGAATGTATATAGTCATGCTCATAATATTGGTCTGTGGATCATACATCTTATATTTATATGGTAAAGTACTGTGATGATCTGATCATGTCTGTCACTAGGTAATGACAAAATACATTCCAGTGTCAGGTTTCAGATATGTCAGAAAATGTCTACTAAAACAAACATAGTACCCCTAGCAAATTCCTGTTTACTTTTGAGAGGTATGGCTGTAGCACACAAAACCCCAGACCTGGACTTTCTCGAGAATGGAGTCCACTCTCAATATAGAAGGTCATACTGGGCATGCTCCTACACATAGAGAATCACAGGCCATGTCGGAACCCACATCGGACTATATAACTGTATTGCGCATATATGTCTTTGCATACAGACAGCTATGTACACCTTAACTGTCCCTACGCACACACCCATCAGACAGGATTACCCTCAGCTAGCTGTAGGTGGACCATATGTGATATATCTGCATCTGTTGTGTGTGTGATGCACAGACATATATATAGGCAACATAGAACAACATGTGAAGCATACACACACCCATAGACGTGGGGAAGAGAAGGATAGACAGTGATAGAGAGAGAGAGAGACACACACAGGGGGACACCCAGAGAATGAGTCATACACAGGGATACCTGAATGGCATTGTTATGACTAGGCTTGTATAGGCCCTATGGCTGATAGCCTAGTACTAACCTATGAACCTATGAACATATGATGTCCTGTTGCAGACAGTGGCATACAGGTTGTAACCAGTTGCATGTGCCAGCATGAGGGTGAGTTCAATTGTGTAATAGTACTGAGGTGGGGTTTATAATATCACATCATCTGCCTGTGTGTGTGTGTGTGTGTGTGTGTGTGTGTGTGTGTGTGTGTGTGTGTCTGTAGGTTTAAGTATTAGGAGGCCGTTTCCATTAGGTACACTTCCCATTGCCCTACTTCACATGATCTGCTGCTGTCATTCACGTTAGAAGAACCATTGGACACCTGTCAGCCCTATAAGCTCTGTAGCACATACGATAACTATGTAACACAATAGTAAACATAACTAGATAGGTAGGGGTAGTAATCTCAGTCCTGGTACATGTGTGTGTGTTTGTTTGTAGGTGAAACAGCTTTAGGCCATTCCCACCCAGTACACGTCCCAGTGCCCTACTTTAGCAGTCCTGATGGGGTCATTCCACTTAGAAGTACCTTTGCACAGCCTCGGCCTTATATGCTCCATGGTGTGTGCAATAACTATGTAGCATTATAGTTCAAATAACTAGATAGGAAGGGGTTTTGTTTCAAGTTCTAGCGAATGTGTAAGTGTGTATGTTTGTAGGATGACATATTTTGAGGTGTTCCCCACCCAGTACACTTCCCAGGGCCCTACTTTATCAGTCTTGCTGATGTCATTCACATTAGAAGTACCTATGAGTACTTGTCAGCCTTATAAGCTCTATAGCACATGCGATAACTGTGTAACACTATAGTACAAATAACTAGATAGGTAGGGGTTTTATTCCCAGTTCTGGAAAAATGTGTGTGTACAAGTGCATATAAGTGTGTATGTTTGTAGGATGAAGTATTTTGAGAACTTTCCCACCCAGTACACTTCACAGTGCCCTACTTTAGCAGTCCTGCTGATTCACCTTAGAAGTACCTTTGGTCACTTGTCAGCCCTATAAGCTTTGTAGCAGGTGTGTTAACTGCATAACACTCTAGTACAAAGAACTAGGTAGGCAGGGGTTCTGCTTGCAGTACTGGCAAATGTGTGTGTGTAAGTGTGTGCATAAGTTTGTATGTTTGTAGGATAAAGTGTTTTGCAGACTTTCTCAACCACAACATGCCCCAATGTCCTGCTTTACAAGGGCTGTTGATGTCATTCACCTTAAATGTACTGTTGGACAACCCTCAGCCCTGTAAGCTCTATGGTGTGAGCAATAACTATGTAATAGTATAGTACAAATAACTAGATAGATATGAGTTCTAATCTCAGTCTTGGCAAATGTAAGGGTGCATGTAAGTGTTTGTAAATGTGAATATTTGTAGGATACAGTATTTTCAGCCTTTCTCTCTCAGTACACTTTCCCATTGCCATAATTTACAAGTGCTGGTGAAGTTATACACCTTAGAAGTACCTTGGGACACTCTTCAACATTATAAGATCCATGGTGCATGAGATAACTGCATAATACTGTAGTAATAACAACTAAATAGGTAGGGGTTCTAAATCCAATACTGGCAATTGTGATACCGTGTGTGTGTGTGTGTGTGTGTGTGTGTGTGTGTGTGTGTGTGTGTGTGTTTGTCTCTGTGTGTTTGAGAACAGTATTCTCTATGTGTATGTGCTTGCCTAAGGCCATATTCTCTGGGGGTGTAGATTTTACCATTTTGAGGTGCTTTCCACCCATTACACTTCCCACTGCCCTATTTACAAGGGCTGCTGATGTTATCCACCATAGAAGTACCTGTACACACTTCTCACCCCTATAAACCCTGTGATGCGTGCAACAACTGTGTTATGCTGTAGTACAATTAATTAGATAGGCAGGGGTTCTAATCTCAGTTCTGACAGATGTGTGTGTGTGTGTGTGTGTGTGTGTGTGTGTGTGTGTGTGTGTTTGTAAGTGTGTATATTTGTAGGATACAGTATTTTGAGTCCTTACCCTCCCAGTACACAACCCATTGCCATACTTACAAGGGCTGGTGATATTAATCACCTTAGCAGAAACTTGGGACACTCTTCAACCCTATAAGCTCTGTGATGCATGTGATAACTGCATAACACTTTAGTTCCAATAACTAGATAGGTAGGGTTATAAACTCAATACTAGCAACTATGATACTGTGAGTGTGTGTGTGTTTCTGTGAAGCATATTCCCTGTGGCTGTTGTGTGTCAGTATACCGTTTTAAGGCCTGCTGTTAATGGCATCTGCTGTACATGCAACATGTTAAACTGTATAGCCCATACCAGCCATCTTTACATATGTATATGGAATACCCAGATGTTTGCAACCAGTATGTTGTCTGTGACCGCTAACAATGAATGGGCATTTATGAGACACATTGCCAAATTGTCACAGTTACTGTAGTAACAGACATGGCAGCAGCAGACCTTGTATCTGTCTCAAACATAATGCTAATAGACTGTTACTCTATCACTGTATTACATCACCTTGCAGCAGTCTAGAGACAGACATCAGGTGAATGCCATATATGAAGGTGGAGCAAACAGCAAACATTGGGCACACCTATCACATATTGCTGTGACACACATGGAACATGGATAGCGGAACAGGTCACGCAATTGAATGCACCTTCCAAAGGGTATGTGCTGTTACATGACAATAGCTGTCATTAACCTACAAAGTCAGTCTGTCATGATTTTACCAGATGTTGGCCAGAAAACCACATGTACATGCCCAATGTGAAGAAATCATGTGTCAGAGATCAGGACAATCTGCACAAATATGCAGAGGTCAGAGGTATGGCCACCATCTGTATCTATACCTCCCAAGCTGTCTAAGCAAGGACTGTTCACAAAGCCATATATAATGGGGTGACAAAGGACATATAATACGGACACCTGCCAAATATTGCTCCTACAAACATATAACATATATAGTATAACAGGGTTTGCATTAGCACAAAGGGTCTGAATGGTATGAAGTGTGCATCTCATAATGTCTGCCATTATGTTATGACAGCAGCCCACAATGGTTTGGCAACAATTTGCGAGACAGACACAGGTGCATGAGAAAATGGACTACTGATATGTGGCTTGCGTCAGGACAGTCTGTGTAAACTGTATAGTTGAGAGGTATTCCTGAATCACCCTGCAGGTTACAGTCCATGTTTGGCAAGGTGTAAACTGTGCTCACAACTGAAACAGTTAAAAGAGGTCCCAGAACTCTGGAACAAGAAACATGTCATACAGTTCTGTATTGATTGCAGAGCGAAGTGGTTGCACATCACAAGCACCTTAATGTCATGAGAAATACTGTAAGCAAAGATAATGTCACACAAAGAAGATGTCATACTAGCATATCAGATGACATCCTGTGTGTTGCACTTGCTGTGGGCATGCTATGTGCTGCCAACTGTCACATTACTATAACTTGTGTCCCACACTCCACAATTGATAATGTCACCACAAATTGCATGCTGCCTATGAGTGTGCAATATGTAGACATGAGAAGGTCCTGTGACTACCATGTGCCCACAAGATAGGTGAATCTGTCAGGGTTAAGGTCATGACTAGGCTTGTGAGGGACCTAGTGCCAGTACTCCAATAACCTCCTCTCTATGTATGAGCCTGTGGTACTATAGAACACTGAGGTGATGTATGAAGGCTAGCTGTCTGTGACAAGAGGTATGTATGCAAGGTCACACTGTCTGCCAGCAGTGTCCCTCACACACTGTTGCATGCATACACACCTGGTAAACATGTACATATATAGCTGTACCTTGGCTATGAAACAGTTAATGTGTTTCCACTTTGCCATACTCCATGTTGGCAATGTCTGCAGGGCCACAGCCTGCAAATGCACAGACACCTGGAACACAAACAGAATACAGCATGTCAGACTACATTCAGTCAGTGGTACTAACACCAATAATGCACCATGTCTGATAAGGTACATACACTTTGATGTGTATTCATAACAAATGCAAGCAGACAGCACCTTACACAGCATTATGTAGCTACACTGTACTATATTCACCATGTGCATCAGACCCATATTAGCATGTCCCTGCATCAATGGTATGGATGACAGGGATGTACCACAGGTATCATCATATGCACAGGGTGCGGTGTGGGTTTGCCAGAGGCCTAGGCTGGGCCGTACGGTTGACATCATGTATGTGTGTGTGTGTGTGTGTGTGTGTGTGTGTGTGTGTGTGTGTGTGTGTGTGTGTGTTTGAAGGGGTGTTCTAGTGTTCTATAAATGGGCTGTGAAGAGGTGCTGTGTGTGTCTGGAGGTGACCTGCCTGTGATAGAGATATGTGTGTGTTTGTATACACACAGTCACACCATGTGGCTGCCCTACACAGGGGTATGCTGGACAGCTGTGGACCGTATATAGCAGGGTGTACAGTTCACCGTCTCCAGCCACAGACACAGGAACTGGTCCCGCCATGGGTCTCACTGGCACCACCAAGCCCAAGGCCAGATACAGTACAACTGCCCAATGGTGACTGCTGTCTGCTGGATCCATGTCCCTGACAGGACTGACCAGCACCATGTGCCCATGGCCTGCTCCATTGCGGTGTGGACAGCAACCCTCCTTAAGTAGTGCTGATGGTACTGCCACTACAGGAGTGTGAAGGTGCATGGCCCTGTAGACCCTCAACTGATCTTGGTGCTGACCTGTGTCCATGTGGGTGATGCCCATCTCCCACCACATGCTCCTGCACAGACAGTCCACTGTCGAGGATTGCCAAGGTCTCACCCCACTGTCTATTCCTGACCTCTGTATTGTGACATGTGGCCTCAACAAGGTCATGTAGGTCATCACAGATACCAGAAAGAGTTGCATCCAAGACCCTGAGTATTTGTCTGGTGTTGTGTTCAGTACATGCCTGTGCCTCCATGATGGCCCAACACATACATCTGGTGACACCTGCTGTGGAACTTGCAACAGGGGCTTGATGGGCAGCAGTCCTCCTTTGAGCACCTCTGTCCATCTGCCTGTATGGGACCTCACCTGCACTCTAGCTATGGCTTGTGTCTACACTGACACTTGCAATAGTCACCACACTAGCCTGTTCTATGCCACCACCTGACAACTGTCCATTATCTGTGGCTGCTGGGGACAGGATATGTGTGGGCATTGTGACTGTGTGCTGGGACATTGTGGACAACAGTGGGATGCCAACCGATGGCACAGATTCAGACCCTGACAACCCCACCTGTGCCTCACTATGACCACCATCATCATCAGAGTCTGCAGAGACAATGACATCAGGTTCTGAGTTGGGGGACCATGACTCCTATATCCCACCTGTAAGGGGAAGACAACATATGTAAATTATTACCTGCACTATAAGGTTTGCTGGTATACACACACACACACACACACACACACACACACACACACACACACACACACACACACACACACACACACACACACACACACACACACACACACACACACACACACACACACGGATACACACACAGACACATACAGGTGAGGTAGCACAAAGGCATTACACAGATCTCACAATATCCAAATGGTGACATGCACAACACAGTCAGGCCACAGTATACACACTCTGGACAGGCCCTCAACATCATGCAGTGCAGCCATTTACCCTTAATGTTACTATTAATATACACCTCTGGGATATATGAGTAGTGTTAGTAGGTGATGGGCCTTCACCTAGCACACACTGCATCCATGTACACATTATTGCTGTTCACCTGTATAGCACAGTGGCAACGCCTACAGAACATACCTCTCAACTGTACAGATTTTTGCAGAATGTCTAGATGTCTGCCTCATATTTTTTGGTCTGTTCCTCATAAATCCTGTGCTTGTCTGACACATTACTGGGATGATCTGAGGATTGACATCACTAATTAATGACATACATTTGAGTTTCAGACTTCAAAACCTGCAGTAAATGTATGTTAAAACAAATCCTGTTACTCTAACAACTTTCTAAGCTTACAGTCGATATAAGTTTACACACCCCTGTTAACATGACAGGTTTTTGTGATATATAAAATGAGACCACAATAAATCATTTCAGAACCTTTCCCACCTTTATGTGACTTATAACCTGTGAAATCCAACTGAAAGACAAACAAATCTTTTAGGGGTAAAATATAGAAAATTAAATACATACAATAGACTGGTTGCATAAGTGTGCACACCCTTAAACTAATTTATTTTTATTTATTTATTTAACATTTGTTAACCGGGAAAGTCCGACTTGGAACAAAGCCAATTTTCAGCGGAGGCCCGGGGAGAAATGCTCCAGATGCATGTCTTTCTACTTTATTGAAGCACCTTTTGATTTAATTACAGCATTCAGTCTTCTTGGGAAGGAGTCTATAAGCATGGCACATCTTGACTTGGCAATATTTGCCCACTCTTCCTTGCAAAAGCCCTCCAGCTCTGTAAGATTGCTAGGGCATCTCTTTTGCACAGCCCTCTTCAGGTCACCCTGCAGATTTTCTATTGGATTTAGGTCTTTGCTCTGGCTGGCCCATTCCAAAACTTTGATTGTCCTCTGGAGAAGCCATTATTTTTATTTGGACGTATGCTTCAGGTCATTGTCATGTTGAAAGATGAAATTCCTCTTCATCTTCAGATTTCTAGCAGATACCTGAAGGTTTTCAGCCAAAAGTGACTGGTATTTAGAACAGTTCAAATTCCCTTCATCTTGGATAAAGCCCCAGTTCCAGCTTATGAACAGCAACCCCAAAGCAGGACACTGCCACCACCATGCTTCACCATGGGGATGGTGTTCTTTTGGTTATGTGAAGTGTTGTTTTTGCGCCAAACGTACCTTTTGGAATTGTGGCCAAAAAGTTCAACCTTGGTCTCAACAGACCATAACACATTTTCCCACATGTTTTAGGGAGACTTGATGTATTGTTTTTCAAATATTAGCTAGGCCTGGATGTTATGTGTGAGAAAAGGCTTCCATCTTCCAACCCTGCCTCATAGGACAGACATATGGAGAATACGGGGGTTGTTGTCAGATGTAATACACAACCAGTACTTTCCAGAGATTACTGCAACTCCTTCAGTGTTGCTGTAGGTCTCCTGGCAGCCTCTCTGACCAGTTTTAGTCTTGTCTTTTCATCAAATTTTGAGGGATGTCCAGTTTTTTTGCAACATCACTGTTGTGCCATATTTTCTCCACTAATTGATGACTGTCTTCACCATGGTATATGCAATGCTGTGGAAATGCTTTTGTACTCTTCTCTTGACTGATACCTTTCAACAATGAGATCCCGTCCATGCTTTGTAAGCTCTCTGTGAACCATGGCTTTTGCTGTTGCAGGCAACTGAGTACATGTCAGGGAAATCCTACTAGGACAGATGACCATTATCTGATGTTGATCAGAGTCTCTTTAATTGATGGCAGGTATGTACCAAAGAAGACTAAATGCTGTAATTAAATCAAAAGGTGTTTCAACAAAGTACTAGAAGGTTCACCACAATAAAATCCACTGTTTTATTGATCGCACATGATATTAAACAAATGTAAAGCACATCCAGAACGCATTAACTGTATCAACCCGTTTTCATCACAAAAAAAAAAACTTCTTCAGATAAGCATACCATTTTCTGAAACCCCTTTATATACAGAAACATCCCCAATTAATCAATTAACAAATTGTTATACTTTTAAAAACACAGTGCAAAAAAACTGTATACACAAACAATAAAACACAATAAGTACAGAAGTGCATAGAAAATAATTTGTTGGTCAAGCAGGAACTGTGTAAAAAAACACATTATTTACAATTTGTAAAAACTTGTAAACAAAAAATAAATATTTAAAAATAATATTTATGTTTTGTTTACAAGTTTTTACAAATCTGAATAAGTTTTTTGTTATGAAAATGCGGTGATACAGTTAATGCATTCTGGATGTGCTTTACGTTTGTTTAATCCAAAAGAACTGCAAACAACGTCCACTGGAAACTGATTGAGGAAACACAGTTTTAATATTACAGTAAAGCGCTTTTCGTCACTCTCAGTCAGAGTAACTTCTTCAGACTACTTACAATTAATTAATTAAAACTTTATATAGTGTATTCAATTTACTAATTTAGCCATTTTAAAAAAAACAATCAACTTTTAAAGCAGTATATACACTTATAACCTACAACTAAAAAAACATGCAAGTATAATATAAAAAATAAATAAAGAATGAAGAATAAGGAAACCCAGCTTGACCTTCATATATATAAAATGTGCTATATTATATATAGTGCTAAGCTTATACATTTTATTCATACTATTATTATTATTAAAACTGTTATATTATTTTAAAATTGAATGTTTCATTGTAGCCCCATGCAGTAAGCATTAGCAAAGGTTACCTACATATAACTGCTAAAATGTATGTAATAATATATCTTATAAAAATAAATTCTTTCTAACAATATGGTTAATGAAATTGTGTTGTGTATAATTTTAACATGTTATATTTAAAAATTATGAATGCAGTATATATATACCTTCTATATTGAATTAATGTATAAACATTATCAGTATCAATTTACTTTTTTTCTTTCTTTTTTTCATATGCAAAACAAAAAAAGTAGTAAAGTATAGTAATATTATTTATTTTTTAATTTAAAATATTTTAGTTTTTTTTTTTTAAAATATTATGTTACTATTTACTCATCTAAACTTTAAGTTTCCAATAGGCAACTAACTTATTACAATATTTCTCAGGCCCTGGTTTTACAAATGCATTTTGTTCTCACACCACACAATTCATTCACCTTCCAATAGTAAATTGTATGGACCCCTCTAATGTCAGTACATTTGTTTAATATCGTGTGCGATCAATAAAACAGTGGATTTTATTCTGGTGAACCATCCAGTGCCTTACTTTTGGTTATCAGTTTACTTTTGACACTTATTCCACTTTCTCTGTTTATTTGTTTCAACAAAGTATTAGTTTAAGGCTGTGCACACATGCATCCAGCTTATTGTGTTTTATTTTTCATATTTGTTCCCCTAACAGAATTGTTTGTGTTTCAATTGAATTGTACAGGTTATAGTTCACATTAAAGGTGGGAAGAGTTTTGGAATGATTTATTGTGGTCTCATTTTTGTTTATCCCAAACACCTGGCATTTTAACAGTGGTGTGTACACTTTTTATATCCCCTGTATAATAGTAAAATTTAAAATATGTCCCTATTGTTGGGCCTTTGTCCCTCCATTTTGTCTGTTCAGATTTCTTGCACTGATATTTTGTGAGGTATGCTACAGAAGTGTTACATCTCCTGCAAATAGGCCTCTGTGATGATCACTGTGATACAATGCAGTTAACCCCACCACAAGTGAACATGCACATTTCACAATATGTCTAAGAGTAACAGTTGTGTTTCATGGTAAAATGCATGCCCTTAACATGCCTGGGGTATTGGTGAGCCACAACAGGACAATTCCATACTCACCAGCTTCAGGCTGCTGTCCCACATCCAGACCAGAGGGACCTATGTAGCTGTGGGAGAGAGGTATTGTCAACAGACTCACATGTGGCATTGGTACAAGATGAATGCTGTTTTTTCTGCACATGTATGGTACAAGGTCCCATACTACACAATTTGCTGTCCTTCATCATAGATGTGCACTTCTGTGCATTACAAAACCCCACCCACAACTGTGTTTTGACCTGACATATGCATCTAGATATTCTATGGTTGCCAGTATGGCTGATACAGTAGTTGATTGATGTAAACTGGGGCCTTACCTGGATGTTCCTTGCCTGTTGTCTGGGTGCCACCCACCTCCACAATATGGGTGTCTTGACTTTGCTGTTGGTGTGTTTTGGCTGCCCCAAGGTTGGCAAGGAGCTCCTCCATAGGTGTAAGTGGGGCCTGCAAAGCAGGACCCCCACCTATGGCTGTATGGTCCTTGGCCATGGCAGCAGCCCTTCACAGGGCATGATGGATCAGATCAGTCGCACGATGCCTGACCTGCTCATATGTTCGTGCATGCTGGCCCACGTCATTTAACCTGTGGATGAGGTCATCCCACAGGGTGGTCCACTCCCACAGATGCTGTTGGCTATGGCCAAACATCACCCCATGGTGCTGAATTATGCTGTAAATAATTGCTGTTGTCTTGGCTTCCATGCAGGGCGACTGTCTGGCATGCTGCATTCCACCTGGAAGACATAAACAGGGAAACAGAAAACAGGACCTCATGCATTGGTCAAAATTATTTACAGAAGCTGCACACAAACATTGACTAGCACTAGCCACCACTTATGACCACATCATACCCCTGTCATCTATCAGCACAGTATGAGCTTGCATTGCAGTCATGGTCCTGATGTGTCATGTTCTCCCCAATGAAGGCCAGTAAATTGCATAATCCTCCATTTATCATTCACTTTTATGTAGAGGGATGACAGTGGCCATCTTCCATGCAGATGGGATATCGATGGTGCTCAGGCTTTGTTTGACTACAGTGTGTAATGGATCTGCGAGCACATGCCTGAGTTTATGTTGGATGCAGACAGGGATGTTATCAGGACCCATGGAGACTTAATTTTGTTGCTGTTTAGTAGGCATTATGGACCTGCTCCCTGATGATAAGGGGAGGGGTGCGGGTGTTGTGCATATTCACCTGTACTGATGGGGGACAGAGGGTGATGTTTTCACATAACCTGTCTGCAGCGGGTTGGCTATAGCTATGGCATGTGTGTGTGTGGTTTGTTGTCTCTGAGATTGCAGACATATGTAAAGACAGCCTTGGGACTGGCCTTGGTGAATGTGTCCAATTTGTACTCATAGCCTTACAGTGATTCACCTGTGATCTCATATGCTTGTTCAGACAAAGATGAACTTGCTTCCAAGTTGGTGTCTGCTCCTACTTGGCACTGTTCAGGCAATATAGTGACCTATTATGTGGTTTGTGTATTGCTGCTGTCCACCAAAGGGAATTACTCTACCTTGGTGGAGGTGGGTTTTATGAGTCAGGTATTGCTGAGTCCATACAGCTATGTAGGTGCTCATATAGCTGTTTGTAGTAGGCATGGCCACGAGGTCATACAGTTTGACATTTCTCCAATTTCACCCTGATAATCATGCTTATTCTAGAACTCATTTCTGTGTCAGAGCAATGCAACAACCAGTAGCTATAGACATTTATGTCTGTTGGATGCACTGAAACTAAGATTACACACATGTACAACATGTACAGCTGATTTACCTGATGTTTTGCATCTCATGTCTGTTGTTTTGAGGCTTCCAGCTACACCTACTCATACATACATGTGCACAGGTAATACCTAATATGCATTTCTGTTCTATGTCAGTATTGTACACTGTATTTACACTTTTGCTGCTCAGTCATACCTCTCAACCTGTTAGAGCAGGACATCTGGACAACGGCACACATAAATGGGGGGGAATTGGCCCAAACTTAGTGACACTTTATTAATATTGGTGTAACATACTTAAGTCAGTTGATAGCACAGTAGATTTTGCATTCACAGAAATACTGTGAAGAACACAAAAAGAAGTAGGCAGCCAGCAATACCACAGATCCAGATATAATAGGAAACACTCCTTTAATAAAATTAAGCGCTTTCGCCAGACACTTCTGACTTCATCACAATACAATTTCACAATGCAAAAAGTGCTTAAATAACCCATTCCACCACACAAATTGTTATATCATTTCCTCCCAAAGAAATTTAAAAGTACATGACATAACATTATTAAAAATTAACAAATAACAAATTTTTGCACTTTTTGCATTGTGAAAATGTATGCTGATGAAGTCAGAAGTGTCTGACGAAAGCGCTTAATTTTATTAAAGGAGTGTTTCCTATTATATCCGGATGTGTGGTATTGCTGGCTGCCTACTTCTTTTTGTGTTCTTCACAGTTTGTCTTTCTCTTTGATTGCTAGCATTCACAGAAATACCTTGGAGGATGTCCGACATTCATATGTATGCTATTATGTTCTGATGTCAGTCTTCACAGATTTGCCAGTGATTTGCCAAACATAACACAACTCTATGAGTAAATGACTACAAATATGAGCCATACATGTGGTCAGTGTGCAGAACACTGGACAGTTGAATGGTATGAGCTCAGTATATCATGTGCAGTTTAACACACACTTCTGCAACAGTAGTTTACTATGCACATACCCTGTATAGGTCTCTTAGATTTGTAAGACAAATGCATATCATAGTTGTAACATATGGATATTTACGACATTCCAGTAGCTGGCCTAGCAGTGTCACAGCCAGTACTGTTCAGCAGACACTCCAGTAGTAGTCATATGTGAGCTGTCCTTTCCTGGGGTGACTCAGTGGCCTGAGCTGTGATCTATGTCACTGCAGACAGAGCCAGATGCTCTGGCCATAGGTGCTGATCAGCAGTATATCAGTACATCAAGTCTTGTTGAGACATATTTGTTTAACTTCCTATTTCCCATTATTGCATACCCCCTACTGCATTCCATTACGTGCTTACTTGTTTGACATACCTGTTTTTTTCCTAAGTATTCTTGAATTTTCTCTCTCTCTCTCTCTCTGTCTGTCTAGGCATGTAGAGGAATAGACCTGTTTTGCATATGCACCAGCTTGCCTTTTGTAGGTAATGCTCATGAGCAGGTGATGGCCTCTGCACCATTTGGTGTCCCCCACTTGCTAATTTCATGCAAAACAGCTGTGTTGTTATTCCAATAGCCAATGGCAGTCAACACACTCCTATAATTGAGTACTTCATGTGGACGTTGCCCCTTTTCCTTACCTGTGAGGAGGACATCATGGAGGTGTGTGAGCTACAGCATCACAGAGGGTAGGTGGAAATACCTCTTACATGACATGTGTAGACAGCCCAACAAAATTGGGGAGGAGGTTCCAGACTTAGGGACAGAATGTAAGTATTGTTATACAGTTGGAATAATACTAGTTTAACAGGGTTTGTCTGGACATGTATTTTCTGCATGATTTCAAATCTGACAGTGTTATGTAGATTGTGTATCAAAGTAAACCAAACTGCAGTAGTGCAAGGAAATTTAATAAATCTAATAAAACACACTGATTCAATACATAAAATAAAAGATTAGTGCTTTTGTACAAAACAGAGTACTTCTTCAGATCTATACAGTAATAGCAGTTACAATTTAAATAATACAGGCAATTAGTGCTGCAGATCACGTGACTTTAAAATAGGTTTAAGGGGAATGAACTCATTTAATCCCTTAGTCCCTGTAGCTTGCAAAAGTAACATCCATTTCACCTCTTGACATTCAGTCCTAGTTGTTATATCACCTCCTCTAACATTAGGCTGACAAATCTCTAATACTGAAAATTAAAAATGATGATTATTTCCCATCTGGGTAACATGTTTTGCAAGGGCATTTTTACTATCATTTATCCAGATACTGTAAAGATGCTCACGTATCCAATCTCTCAAACACCTATTAGTCTTGCCCACATAGAACATTCTGCAGAGCTCACAGGAAGCTAAATACACAACATTCATTGTATTACAGTCAGCATATGCCTTAAGCTCATAGACATATCCAGTCACAGGGTGTACATACATATGATCATTACTTACATAAGAACACATGGTACATTTACGACAAGGAAAGGTCCCTGAAATAGCATTCCCTGAATGTTCATTCCCATTATTAACAACTCTGTTGGATTTATAACAGAACAGTCTCTTCAGACATTTCTGATTTTTAAAGGTAAATTGTGGCACTTCACCCAATGTCTCCTTATATTTAGCATCTGATCATATTATTTTCCAGTGTTTTTTTAATAATATTGCGTATAGCAGAAGAATCATTGGAGAAGGTGAGGCACATTCTTGCCTTACCTAACAAGTTCCCAGTCTTGTTATTGCCAGGGCCCACTTCTGAATTAAGGTAGGGTTTTGATCGATTGTCCCTAAATGAGACAACCTCATCTTGTGCCTCAGATATGTCATCCTGTGGATAGCCTTTTTCTTTAAAATTATTTGAAATGTCTTCAAAAGATTCATACATACAACTGTCCTTTGTATGCAGCCGGGCAGATCTATAAAACTGTCCTTTTAGCACATTCCTCTTTACAGATTTCGGATGCATACTCTTGGCATGTAAAATGTTGTTGGTCTTACAAGATTTAGTATAAATCTGTGTCTCAATGCCATCAGGGGCTATAATCATTTGTACATCCAAAAAAGAAATCTTCTCATTAGATGAGCTAAATGTAAATTTCAAAAAGCTGGAACTACTATTGAGATATTCAACAAACTTACATAAGGAAAAATAATCATTCTCCCAAACAAAAAACACATTATCCACAAAACAACCATACTAGAGAATGAACCTAGAAAAAAATATTATTTTCATTAAAAACAAAATCAGACTCCCACTGGGTCATGACCATGTTAGCGTAGCTATTGGCACAAACTGTGCCCATAGCTACACCCATTCGTTGTAAATAAAAGGAGCCTTCAAACATAAACACGTTATGTTCCAATATAATCTCCAAAAGGGAGCAAATCATATTCTTGTTATATGTACTATTCTGTGTAAAAAAATGTCTAACAAAGTCTACCCCTGTATCATTAGGGATACATGTAAAAAGTAACGTCACATTCATAGTGACTAGTAACACATCATTAGTAAATCCCTTTAACTTACATTCATTTAACTTTCGCAAACATTGTCTAGTGTCCTTTAAAACATGTTCAACTTAATCAAGTACAGGATAAAGTTGTTTCTCCACATATATGGAGACTGTCTCTATGGCCCTCCCTCTGCCAGATACAATAGGTCACATGGGTGGATTAGTGGGGTTCTTATGTAGATATATAGTACCATGGGATGCTCTACTAAGAAGTATTCATAGAGCTGTTTATCAATGGTGCCCTCCATTAACAAGTCATCAATACATTGTTGCACTTCTACTATTAGCCTTTGTGCTTGTAGTTCAGTAGGTGGCAAGTAAGTGACAGTATCACTAAGCATATTCAACATAACATCAGTGTAATAGACAGTGTCAAAGACCACTATTCCTCCTTCCTTATCAGCTGGCCTGAAACACAAGTGTATCAGGTGATATTA
Source organism: Protopterus annectens (assembly GCF_019279795.1). Taxonomy (NCBI): domain Eukaryota; kingdom Metazoa; phylum Chordata; order Ceratodontiformes; family Protopteridae; genus Protopterus; species Protopterus annectens. The sequence goes on from NC_056739.1 coordinate 500,958,455, forward strand.
ACTCCATTAAGGCAGAAAATTCTGCTCTACTGAGATTATTAAAACCATTATTTCTTTCACTTGAAAAGTACTCATAAACATCATCTTGACACAATTTATAAAATGCTTTGACTAAAGGGGGGTGAACAGGTACATAAGTGCTTGTTTTTTTGAAATCTATCATACCCCCAGCATTGTTACCATAACATAGCTTTAAAGATAAATTTCTTACAAATAATCGTAGATCATTTAACACATCTATCAAGTTAGAATAACCTGAAGGTATAAAATTAAGTCCATAGTTCAATACCTTTAACTGTTGTACGGATAAGGTCGTAGTTGATTTACTTGTTTGACATACCTGTTTTTTTTTCTAAGTATTCTTGAATTTTCTCTCTCTCTCTCTCTCTCTCTCTAGGCATGTAGAGGAATAGACCTGTTTTGCATAGGCAGCAGCTTGCCTTTTGTAGGTAATGCTCATGAGCAGGTGATTGCCTCTGCACCAATTGGTGTTCCCCACTTGCTAATTTCATGCAAAACAGTTGTGTTGTTATTCCAATAGCCAATGGCAGTCAACACACTCCTATAATTGAGTACTTCATGTGGACATTGCCCCTTTTCCTTACCTGTGAGGAGGACATCATGGAGGTGTGTGAGCTACAGCATCACAGAGGGTAGGTGGAAATACCTGTTACAACAAGACATTTGTAGACAGCCCAACAAAATTGAGGAGGAGGTTCCAGACTTAGGGACAGAATGTAAGTATTGTTATACAGTTAGAATAATGCTAGTTTAACAGGGTTTGTCTGGACATGCATTTTCTGCATAATTTCAAGTCTGACAGTGTTATGTAGATGACATAACTCTCAACTGTAGGGCTATCCGCAGAATGGCCGGAAGTTTGCCTTTTATGTTTGGTTTGTTATGCAGACAGTTTTTGTCCTTGGCAAATCAGTAGGATACTCTGGGGATTGCAGTCAGTAATTGCTAACCTCCATTTCTGTTTCTGACTTCATATCCCTCAGAAAAGATATGTTACCACAAACCCTGTAACACCCGTAACTTTCTCAGTTTATAACAGCAATGTCTTAAATATGCCCCTGTTTTTGGCCTCTGTCCTTCAATTATGTCAGGCTGTGTCCAGATGTCATGCACTAGGAGATTGATAGGAATGGTATATCATTATTTAGTGCCTTCATTCCTGATATCGTCCCAGTGATGTAGCAGAATCCCAGACATGTTTTGAGGATGAGGCCATATATATGAGGCCAAAGCCTGGACATTCTGTGGAAATCTGTACAGTTGAGAGGTCTGTGTATGTCTGGCCATTGTTAACAGACTGTCAGGATTGTGTAGCAGTGTACTGTGCAAATGTTAGTTGGCCTGTGTAGGGATGGGGGTAGATGTGAGTGTCATGGGCCCTTTTCTGTCTGACTATGCATGCTTCTCCAGTTTATGGTGGTCTATAGCTGTATATGTTTGTAGGGGCAAACTGAGACATATCCTGTACCACCTCAAAAGTCCTACTACACTGTGACTTGGGGCAGTATATGTAAGGGTAGTGTGTGAGTGGCAATCAGTATATTTTTGTTCACACAGTCATTATACTCTAGTGTTCAGTTGGCTTACCAGTATGTCACTGTGACTGTGGTGCAATTGGTTGTACGTATGCACTTTCACACTGGTGTCTGTTTTTCACTCCTCTTACATACCTGTAGTGCTTGATATATTTGCAAATGCATGTATTATTCTCCAAAGCTGATTTGGGGTAGTGTTCTGTCAATCTGACTGTAATTTGGATTGCACTTTGTGACATGCTTTGCAGCTCAGTTTAGTTTTCCTAATGTTATGCTATGTGCAGATATTTGTAGGATGTCCAGTTGTTTGACTCATATCTTTGGTCTGGTCCCCATAACTGTTGTGTATTTCTGACAAATCAGTGGGATGATGTGAGGATTTCAGTCACTAAATAATGAGAAGCAATTGAGTCTCAGATCTGAGATATTTTAGTCAATATAGGTTAGAACAGATGGTGTTACTGCAGCAACATTCACAGCTTATCCACTCAAGTATTTCAGATGAGCACCTATTTTTGTACCTTTGTCCCCCTACTTTGTCAGGCTTGGTCCAGATTCATTGCACTAAGGGGTTCTGAGCATACCTCTCAACTACCCAGATTTTCACAGAATGTCCAGATTGTTGACTCATATTTTTGGTCTGTTCCACATAAAATGTGTATTATTCTTGTAAATCACTGTGATGATCTGAGGATTTATGTCAGTAAATAATGACATACATTTCAGTTTAAGACCTCATATTCTTCAGAAAATATACGTTGAAACAAACTCTGTTAATCTAGCAATGTTTTAAGTTTATAAGAGCAATATTTAAAATATGTCCCTATTTTGGTCCATTGTCATCCCATTTTGACAGCCTTTGTCCAGATTTCTTGCACTAAGAGGTTGAGAGGTATGGTTCTGAGGTATGACTGCACTGCATATCATATATATATATATATATATATATATATATATATATATATATATATATATATATATATATATATATATTTTTTTTTTTTTTTCATATATGTGTAACTCCATGCATATATATTTGTGTATATCTATATATACAAAACATGACTGATTCCACAGAGTTTTATCCCTACTGTTGAATGACTGTACTGCATATGTTTGAAAACGCATCAAAAACTCTCACAGCTCAAATGATGTAGTGGTACATTGCTCTGACTATAGTGAACAAGGTCCTGGGTTCAAGACCTGCCAGAGTTGTCTATTTTGTTGCTGGGCAGAAAAGGGGCTGGTAGAGTCAGAGTGATTAAAGCACTTTTAAGCAGTTGTAAGTGGGTTTGTGTGATTTTGCGCAAAGCTAAGTGATGCTAACAGACAGTTAAGTCCTCTTAGCTTCACTTAGCACTGCTTACTCTTGCTTACACCCACACTAATTTTAATAATAGAAAAGAAAAAAGGGTGATAGGAAAATGGTGAATGGGGGCAAGCAGGGGGTAAAACATTAGGAAAACCACCAAGGGATGTGCAGGATGAGTGTAGGAAAGGGCCATAGCTCTACATTTCTTCTGCAGCAACAGCTGTGAATAATGTGTAGAATTTGGAATTTACAGCCTCACACCCCACAAGGACGAGTGTTGGCGACAGACATTTGTAGAATAATGTTTGGGTAGATTAATTAATTTCACTGTACATGGGGGTGAAATGTAGAGCTATGTATAGGGCAATGATTTTTTTGCGGGACAGACCCCTTTTTTTTAAGGTGAGAGTGGGATGTTGGGGAAGGGCTGTTGGTATGTTTGGAGAGGTAGGGTGGGTAGGATAGGTTGCATTTGCAGACAGACAAGACAGCAGATGGGGTGGTATATGACACATGAGGGCGGTAAACACCTTTGACAGGGAGAGTGGTTGGGAATCCGAAGCCCATGAGCTCCCAAATGGATACAGTGGGACTAATGTCCCACCCATGGGCAGTCACCACTGCACCTTCACGGCCCCGAAGGTGGCTGTGCTGGGGGCTGGACAGGAGAAGCATCTTGCCCCTCAAGGTTCACCAGGTGGCCCTCCATCTGGCACAGCTGTCCGTCCAACTCTGTGCAGATGACACTGAGTACCATACCTCGGAACTGGCAGTGGGTGATGGCCTCCTCTCTGCGTCCGTGCTTTTGGGGGAATGGACCCCTTCCCCTAAGGCAATCCCATCCAAAGGTGGTGCTGGATCAGAGGAGAAGGCAGTTCCAGGTTGGGTCCCAGATGTGCTGGGGCCTGGTGCCATGGCCAGATGAGGTGGGACAGGCAGATTCACTGAGCTCTGCCTTCCCAAACATGCTATTGTGTTGAGGTTTTACAATATATATTGGTTAGTCATGAACAAAATGTTTCAAAATTAGTTATAACAACATGCATGGGTGGTCCAATTAACCCAAACCAACAGCTTTGAAACAGTTGCATAAGAAACAGAACACAGGCATAAATGGAGCAACAATATGCATTGTAACAGCATGCCAGTAACATTGATGGCAACAGGCCACCAACAATGATATTTGAACAAGGTATGTTAATATGCAACCAATCAAATATATGAAAAATAACAGGACACAAGTCCCGACATTAGGTTTTGAGAACAACATACCCCGTAGTATATGGATGATAGTTATTGATGCAGAAAAGGGATGGGGGAGAGATAGAAAGCCCATTAGCAACTGTTTAGGCTTCTATTTTTCACAACAGTACTGCTCAATACTCTACGGGTTTGCCCTCACTTTACTTCTACCTATGGCCCATAGCTTCTGTGGCACAAACATACCTGTTAAACTGTCAACCTGCAGTGGTATGGGGCAAATTCTGACAACTCTGGGTACATGACTAGAGGGGTCTTGTACTTTTAAGGGTTACATATCTGGCACAGAATGGGTACCCTACACTGCTATTATATGAGTGTGCTACTAGCATACTTCACCTGGTTTCCAATCTGTGTCCAGGGTTATTGGCAGCAGTGACCACTAGCCATGATAATGTGACACTTGAGAGACATGTATCAGGAAGAGTGCGTGTTTTATGTATCTATCCTGCTGTCATTTTTAGGCATGAGGTTGGACAGTGGAACAGTTGTACACGGTGATTTGTCTACCCTTCATACAGTTACTACCAATATTTCTTTACCTGTACTACTTAGCATTGCTCAGTTTTCATTTTAAAAAATATCAGGATTCTAGATTAATTCATCATTACTGACATATTAATAAGTGTATATGATTTACTTTACATGACATCCCACTACGTGCTTTCATTACATTACCTTGGGGTGTGACTTTACTCTATGGAACACTTGTGTACGCATGGGTGATTTCATGTTATATGCACTCACACTTACATTTTGGACCAGCTACACGACCCTGGGTGACAGATATCACTTTGTACATAATTTAACGTAAAACAATACTTGTAGCAATGCTTTCTCATGTAGAAATAAAGTTCCTGTTCTGGTACTTGAACTATTAATGCCTGCATACAAAGATGGGACTCTAACCACTACGCTATCTCATTACTGAAATTTCAGCTATACATTTTTATTTAGCTGCTATGAGCACAGGGCCCTACCATGCAAACCCACTCAACTACGCTTAAACATACATTGGAATGGAAAAAATGGATATTAATAAAGCCACTTTATTTGCATGTATCAATACTCCTTGCCACTCACAGTAAGGGCAATTGTAAGGGGACACATAGGGACAAATTTTAAATATTGCTCTTACAAACTTAGAAAGTTGATAGAATAATAGGTTTTGCATTAGCATGACTTTTCAGATGGATGTGGTGTGTTAAACTCAAATGTTTGTAATTATTTAATGACTGAAATCCTCTGCTATTTGCCAGATAGGGACAGATATTTGGGGGAATACACCAAAAATATGATGCAGCATACTTCTCAACTGTACAGATTTTTGCCTCATACTTTTGGTTCATTTCTCATACAATTGTGGTTTTCTAGCAAATCATTGGCAAATCACTCTCAGGGTTTAAGTCAGAACATAATGACAGCATTTGAGTTTCAGACTTCATACCCTTCAGGAAATCTATGCTATTGGATAACATGTCATTCTATGCACTTTCCAAGTTTGTATGAGCGATATTTAAAATGTGTCCCTATTTTTGGGCCTTTCTACCCCCATTATTTATGGCTTTGTCCAGATTTCTTGCTCTAAGAGGTTGAAAGGTATGTGAGGTGGACATCTGGACATTCTGTGGAAACCTGTACAGTTGAGGGGTATGGCTGTATGGCACTTTGACAATGCAGGGGGTGTCTGACAGTACCTGTCACACACCCCCTGCATTGCCTCCCATCTGAACGTCTTGCTTTCAGTGTCTGCAGACACCAAAATCACTTGGAAAGTGCCATACGGTACTTTGACAATGCAGGGTGTGTATGAGAGTACCTGTCACACTCCTTGCATTTATTTATTGATCTCCTAGCAATTTCAGTGTCTGCAGACACTGTTAAACTATTTTCTTTGCTTTCAGTGTCAATGACCACTGAAAAGCATTTAAAAAGTGCCATATGGCACTTTGAGAGTGCAGGGGGTGTGTTGGATGTGTGTGCACTACTTAAAAATGCCCCATGCACTCAGTAGTGTTCATGTCCGCTTTGCCTTAGCAGTAGTATGCCTTCATGAATATGCAAGGTACGCTGCTGTTAAAGCTATACGGAAACAGATATGGTTCACTCTATGCAGGAATAGCACTATTTATGCACAGAGTTTATTGAATCCTGGGGAAGATTTATTACTTGGCATACTGTCATAGTGATACTGCACTGAAGCTATTTGCTTTACAGTTACAACACTTGACACTAGTCATTTAGATAGTCTGTAGCTATTACAGTTTCTCTGCACAGATTCATTGGTTAGACTACTCACTGCTCATGTTTTTTATGAGTTACATAAAGATCTTATTAACCTACTGGTAAAGCTATTTGATTTAAATTTGCCAATTTTTTTCTGATTACATTATTGATCACACTTATGGATACTACAGCATTTGCAACTCATATTCTTGCATCCTTTAACCATATCACATTATTATCACATTTTGTAGCCCAGTCAGTTAGCCCCTCTGCCTTATACCAAGACTAATTTATTAACCTTTTCTGTTTTTTTATGCCCCCTTCATCTGCATTGGCCAGCATGCAATTTCAGTCAAGTTTTGCCCTTTCTGTAGTCAGCCTGATAGCACTTGGTATGTTGAGGCAGTGTCGTAGCCTCTTCATGCTTACCAAATGCTTTTTATTGCTACTTTACAGCAATTCAATATGCGAGGAGTAGTGTAGTAAACTTTTCATGCTTACCAAATGTTTTTTTTGCTACTTCACAGTGATTAATATGTGAGAAGTATAGGTATTTACTAAAGTTGGAGGCTACATTAAATGCATCTCACTTCTTCAGAGCATACAGTCACCACCCTAATCAGGCTGGATACACATACTGTGATAGTTAGCTGCCTTTCTGTAGCCAGGATTCAGGATTTAACAAGAGCTCTATGATGTCTCCATGAGTATGACCTGATATTGGTCCATGAAGGGGTAAAAGACATTATGTGCGCTACCACAAACTGAGGTTCCTTCATAGGATCAGAGGAGGTTACTAGGCTATTGACTCAGAGGTAATTTCAAGCCTAGCCAATTTAAACCAATATAATACTATAGATACTCTAGTCAATACCCAGGATTATATTTATTAATGACTGTCCATGTCCAGGAGGGTTGTGGGTGCTCTCCCTGGTAAGAATTTATGGTTCCCCATTCACTTGTCCAGGTTCCTTTTGAACAATGTCATAGAGGTGCCCTGCTTCACATGAATTGGCAGCCTATTCCAAAGACATGGCAGTCACTGGGAGATAAATCTGTCCCTCCAAGCACATCCTATTGAAGTCGCAGGTCATATTTAGGTCCCTAGAATGGGTAGCTATAGTCCCGTTTGGTTTATGGATGTCCAGCAAATTCATTAGGTTTGGGTCAGAGATTGCTCTGTAAGCCAAACATAAGTCTCCCCTAAGAAGTCTATATGATACTGAGTATAGTGACAGGGACTTTAGTCAGTTTGTGTAAGGCATGTGCTGGAGACCCTTGTTCTTAGTTAGAAATCTCTGAGGTCTCTCCAGCTGCTGCACATACTTTGTACGGTACATGCCGAAATGGGCATTATACTCAGTTATGGGCCTGATCAGTGAGAAGTATAGAGGGGCTATAACCTCCTTTGCTCTAGAGGTGATGCCTTTGCTAATCAGGTATGCTATGTAGAAAGCCTTCCTTATTACAGTAGACAAGTAGTGGTCAAAGTTAAGATTGAGTCTACTTGTGATCCCAGAACTCATACCACTTCATAGGTACATAGGGTATTGTTTTTAATTTGATAGTGTGAAGGGACATTGTTATTACCAAAGGAAATGATGATGTACCAGTCATTGATCTGCATAAGTCCCTCCTGAAATATGCTGACATAATTTGGCATTTAATAATTGCACCCAGTTTGCAGCCATCCGCAAACTTGGTCAGACACAGCCCCTTAGTTTCATAGAAAGTACAGTTGTGTGAAATCTTATCACAACAGTAAATGTCTTTCTCTTCACTGTTGCAGTATTCTTAACATTAGGGATCTCCCAAACAAGGCAGCCTGACATTCAGCCAGTATTCCAAAGCCTAATGATCTTGTATGAGCTGTACATCAGACATATGGTATAAAAATGATATACAGATGCAGTTACCTAGAACTGAATTGCTCTAGAAAAAATAATCTCCATAGGACAAAGGAGTCCATGCACAATAAGAAGGAAAAAATGCAGAATATAAAGGGGAGACTCTCAGCCAGAAGGGAATCCAAAACAAAAACCAGAACAAACAAGAGGAGGTTGGAGGGAGGTAAAATACTGCAACAATGAAGAGAAGTACATGTACTGTTATGCTAAGATTTTACACAAATGCACCATTTCCTTCCATTTCACTGTTGCAGTATTCTTCATTTAGGGAGAGTAAAAAAGCTCAGGAAACAGAATGTGAAGTGGAACGCTGAGAAGCGCCCTCAAAAAACCCTACAGTATGGCTCTAGCAAAACCTGCTCTGGCCCTAGAAACCATATCCAACTTATAATGTTGAGTAAAGGTATGCACTGAAGACCAAGTAGCAGCTTCAAGGATGGAACTGGTGTCCACCCCCTTGAAGAAAGCACCAGAAGAGGCAACAAGCCTAGTGGAATGAGCTCTAACAGAAGTAAATAAATATTTACCATGAAAAGAATAACAAAACGAATGACCCTAGATATCCAGGAGGAGATGGTTGCTTAGAAACAGCCAAACCCAATGTCCTGTGAGGAAAGGAAAAAAAGCTGGTCAGACTTATAAATGGCCTTACTTTTATACAAATAGTAACTGAGCTGTCTGTAGAAATCCAAGGTCTGCAAGATTCTCTCAATAGCAGATTGAGGAGATGGGAAAAGGAAGGAAGTTGTACATACTGATTCAAGGACAACTCATTTACTATCTCGAGCAAAAAAAAAAAAAAAGGATTAGTATGAAGGGACACCCTGTCCTTGTAAAAAAACAAAAAGGAGGAATGGCCTTAAGGAGCTGGAGCTAGAAATCCTCCTAGCAGAAATAAGAGCCATCAACAAAATTGTCTTCCAGGTATAATGTTGTAAAGAAGCAGAATATGCAGGCTCAAAAGGAGCCTGATTCATTTTTTTCCAAAGCAAAATGAAGGTCCCAAGGAGAAGGAATAGGTTTGCCTGGAAGCCTAAGATGTAAGAGACCTTTACAAAATTGTTTGATCTCAAAATGAGAAGCCAAAGGAGGATTCAAGGGCAGACATGCACAAATGGCTGACAAATGGCCTTCACAGAGAAATAGGCTAGACCAGACTGGACCAACTCACACAAATAAGAGCGCACCAAAGGGATCCCCATTGAAAAGGGAACTGGTTACGAGTATGGCACTAGACAGAAAATCTTTTCCATTTCTACATATAAAATTTTAAGCAGGTCCTCAGAAAAGAGATGCCTGAAAGGGATCAAAGCCCTATCATCCACAGTATCAATTGAACAGTGGACAAACAAGGAAGGATGACAGACCATTTGTCCTGTGTGAAGAGGTCCAACCAGAGAGGTAACTCGGATGCATTAAGAGGGGGTAATAGTACTGCCTTGACCAAAAGAGAGTCACTAGCAAGATTTTTGGGGAGTCCATCTGAATCTTTTGCAGGACTCTTAGCAGTACATACTGGAGCTGCCTGTTCAGAGGAGAGGCAAAAAGATCTTGCTGAGGAATACTCAACAGATGGAAGCAGCCATTCATGAGCTTGTGCTTTGGACCTGCTCAGAGAGTCTGTCACTTGCTCTGAAGGAATGCATACTGCCTGATAAGTTAACTGATAACTGAGAGCCACCTCCTAAGCCTGAACAGCCATCCTGCAGAGGATGTAAGATTCTGTGTCTCCATGCTTGTTGACATACCACATCACTGTATTGTTGTCTGTGTACACCTTCAAGGGACCTGGAGAAAACATAGGGTGAAAAGCTTGAAGAGACAGAATCAGAGGTCTCAGCTATTTGATGTTGATATAGTTTAACATCTGATGGAAGGGGTGGAGACCCTGAACTTTCAGGTGAACACACAAAGCCCCCCATTGAGAACAAACTGTTGAATCCACCAGTCAAATTCCTTCTTTAGACAAGGAAGGTGAGGTAAACTGAAATCCAGAGAGGTGGCAGTGCTGCAGCCAAACTTATTGAGGTACCACTGATGTTTCCACATATGTAGTCTGGCAAGAAGAAGCATTGGAATAGAAGAGGCCATGAATCTCAGGGCCTAAAGAAACTCTGGTTGGCATGGCAGTCAGAAGAAGAAAATGAAATAAGGCTGTCAATGACAAAACATTTGGAGGTGGAAGAGAAGCCAGCATAGACACTGTCTGAATCTTGCATCCCAGATACACATGATCCTGAGGGGGAGTTAGAATGGACTTTTGGAAATTGATAGTGAACCCCACACTTTGAAGAAGAGAGATGGTGAACTCCAGATCCTGTAACAGGCAACTGGGAGATGAAACCTGAAGCAACAGCTCATCTAGATAAGAAAAAATCTAAATGCCTTGGAGTTTGCAGAAAGCAATCACATAAGATAGAACTTTTGTGAATACCCTTGGGGCAGTAGAGAGGCCAAAGGGCAAAGCAGAAAACTGAAAATAAAAGGAAAAAACAGAAATGTAAAAACGCCCTGAAAAGAGGGTGAATGGGGATATGAAGGTAAGCATCCTTCAGCTCCAAAGACACAAGAGTAGCCTGAGGGTAGTAAAAGAGGAAATAATGTTTGAAGAGTAAGCATCCAAAAAGTGGGGACCTTGAGAAAGGTGTTGAGCAAATAGAGATCCAGAATACATCTCCAAGTGTCCTACCTTTGAGGTACCAGGAATATCCTGGAACAAAAACCCTTTTCCACTTGGGAACGAAGGACAGACTGAATGGTTCTTTGGTTTACCAGGGAGCCTAAGACCTCCTAGAAATAAGGAAGTTGCTCTAGAGGAGGTTGAGCAATCCCTGAAGAAGGAGGGAGAGACTTCCATATCATGAAGTAACCCTGATGGATGACAGAAAGGACCCAAGAGTGTGAAGTGAGGAGATGCCAGTTTGGAAGACAAAGGGAAAGCAGAGGAGAGAAAGGAACCTGATCTAATTGGGAATTGTCAAAGAGACGCAAGTTTATCAGATAAAGGAGGCTTCTGGGCCACAGAAATCTAAAAAGTCTTAGCAAAGTCCTTTTGCCACCCTTCCTGACCTGGTGGGTTGTCTGCAAACAACAGCAAATCCAGAAAAATAATTTCTCTGGAACTTAGCATTAAGACAGAAAAAAATATGTTTGAGGCCCTATAAAGCTTTGCCTGTCTCTTGAAGAGACTTAAACATGTTAGCAGTAGCAGTGCCAGAAAGACATTTATTATCCAAATGAGCATCCAACAACTTGGCCTTAATGTCCTCAGGCAAAGACTGGAGAGGAAGCCAAGAATAATGCCTTGTGGCAGACCCAAAAGCCACAGCCCTGGAGGAGTCATCACCAGCATCATAGCCACACTTAATAGAGTGGTGAGCCATGTGAGAAACAAAACCTAAAAAAGATAGAGCAAAAGATTTGCCTTCAGACTCAAGGAAGTCAGATATAACATGATAGGCCTGAGCATAGCTGGTCATGTGGGTCTGGTATTTAATAGCCCTAAGGACCAAAGTAGAAGCAGTGTAAACTTTCTTATCAATCCTCTCCATTGCTCTTCTATCCACCGCAGTAGGATCAGCAGAAGAACATCAGGCTTCCTAGGAGCAGGAGACGGAGAATCAAAAAACTTGGAAACAGCGATGAAAGTGTCTAACAAGGCAGCCACCACAGGAGGAACTGAAAATGGTTTAAGTGTATCCATCTGAAGCAACTCATAATATCTTCTCTGGCTATCAGACACCTGAGAAGAATCCCAGTTAAAATATTCCATCATCCTACCAATTGCGTCCTCAAAGGTCAATTCCTTGAAAGGAAATCCCGGACTCTTCCTCATCAGAACCATAAGCCAAAGGTGAAGGCATCTGTGAAGAATAAGACAAAGACCCATTATCAGACTCTGAATTCTCATCTGAGGACTCTAGCTCCCTAAGCCATTCAGAAGGGGAAGAGATCCAAGGAGTAGTGGACACTGAAATCCCTTGAGGAGGTTTCAGGGCCATCAAGGCAGAAAACAAGCCCTGAGTAAACTCTTGCCATTCCCTTTGAGGATCCTTAGGATGGACTGAAACATGCTTCACCTTTTGTCTGTTCTTGGAAGAGACATCAGCCTTAACAAATACTGGAGGTTCTGACCCTTGGTGAGATTCAGTAAGAGTACCCAGAACCTCCTCCATGACCAATATCTGTGGAATCCCTCTAGGACCCTCCAAGATAATCAAGCAAGGTTGCCCTTGACATCCAGAGCAGACATCTGCAAAGCCTCAGTTGGCATGCAAAAAGAGATCCATGCTGGGCTCCTACAGGGTTGTGACAGAGAAATCTGATGTAGATACTGAATGACTCATAGAGCTATTACCTGCTTCTAGATGGACATCTGGTGGAGGCTGGACAGCTAAAGAATCTGGCTGAGACATCTTGGCCTTCTTCTTACCTAGAAGGAGTATCTCAGGATTAAAGTAGTCTGCCATGTTACCCTGGGCTAACTGTTTAAGCTGTTGGTTTTCAAGATAAATGACCAATGATGACAAATAGCTTCTGATTGTCTTAGACATAAATGCATTACAGATACTGCAAAGGGTATGGTCATGAAGTACCCAAACAAAAGAAACACTGTTCATGATGATCCTTATGGGGAATCTACATCTCACACTGACAGTTTCCCTTCTTGGATTACATGAACTCTAGGTAAGCAAAACAATAAAATAAAAATAAGATAACTAGGTATTCAGCACAGTAAAAAGACATTCAGACCAATGAGCAATAATCATGTTTGGACTAGCAGCAAAGAAGTTCTGGGTAACTGCATCTGTAAATCACTTTGATGTCCTATGTTCTGTATGGGAGCATATGTGTGGCATACTGTGCCTACAAGATCATTAGGCATTGGTGTACTGGCCGAATATCAGGCTTCTTTGGTTGAGAGATCCCTAACATTAAGAATACTGTAACAGTGATATGGGAAGACATCAAATAGTACCTCAAATACCCATTATAAAAACTAAATCTTAATCAGCAGATAAATAAGACACTTTTGTGTGACAGATTCATAACCCAGTGTATCCCTCACTTCTGGAACAAATATCTGCTACATATTAAACAGACTAGCACCCTTGCCAACATCAAGGTTAATTTAAATAGTTGGATGGGCAGCCTCAAATCCTCTTGTGGTCTATCTTATTCTTTTCTTCTTGAAGCTGAAGTGAACTACAAAAAAAGGGGGTTTGGTTAGGCTTGTAATGCTCTGCGGTTTGATTGCCTAGTGTTTACATATTAACTTACAACACTCATTTCATTGAATATAAAGACAGTCAAGCATGAGCTACGCAGCCTACAGAAAATAAATAAAGTCCTACCCTCTGCAATGAAGAGCCTAGAGCTGGAAATGAAATATCTGGAAGTTGAGGCATATGAAAAAATTAAAAAGCCCACCATGCAAAGAGACTGAGAGTAGACAGAAAGAAAGCAATAATACAGAGAGAAATGAAGATGCAGAATGGGAAAATAAATTGTATGAAAGTGAAAGGCAGCGCCAGCATGAGATAAAACATACTGACCCTAGTTCAAAACTACATGAGTAAGTGGGTGCAAACAGAGCCCTGGATGCCAAAGTCAGTATTAATATTTTCTTTACTATAACTTCTTTGACAGTCTTATTTTGGCATTTGAACATGTTTGTAATGTGCACCAAATGTGCCAGTTGCAATGAGTGAAAGTTTAACCACTCTGCTTACAGGTAAGGCAATGTGAGATGAATGACTATGATTGTTATTCCAGTTTTAAAGCTATGTCACTATTTTAAATTATCTTCTTAACAGAAGAAGGTTTATAGTGCTTACAGGAGACAATGACTTCAGTGCAGAACTATGTATTTGATTTCATAGATGGGTAAGTGAATATTTATCACTTTTGAAAATGCTGGAAGACTGTATGATAAGGAAACAAGTACTCAATATTGTGCCTGAAGATGAGAATCAGGTTGAAAGACCAAGACTGTACTAGTACTGAGGAGATGTATAGAAAGGGTGGTAGGCAACATGCCACAAGTACACAAGAAATGTGTGCTTGACATTGCATACCAGTATAACAGAACCAACTTAGGGCAGTATAAGTTATTACAGTAGGTTCCACCAAAGGAGAAAGCCACTGGTTCCAATACATATCCAGGTTTTGGGCTTAGATGTTTTTCACTGTAACCAAACTGGGCATGAACAGTACAAATTTCCACAATAACAGGGTGGTAAATAAAAATTACATGAAGCAGCAAGCAGATGTGGCACAATAGAAGTGGTGGGTTTTCTGGACAAACTGTTGTTCTAAACTAACAAAAGGCTCTGTACTGTAAAGGTATTGGAAAGGAAAGAGACTATTGCTAAGTGGGATACAACATCAGCAATAATGATTGTTGAGCCTGCAACAATTCAAAAATGAATGATACTTGCTCAAGCAGTCCTTTCCATTTAGGGCTTTGTGTGAGACAACTTTGGAGTTGAGGGGTATTTTGCTGGGCAGGTTGTGAAATATTTCCCCACATATCATAGTGCTGAATACAGGCAGTCGCCACAGTATTCATCCAGCAGCAATGAAAAGACAGCCAAATAAAGAGAAATAATTTAAAAGGCAGTTGTCCTTGAAGAGGGGCACAGAGTGTACTGCTGAACTAATGCCAATAGGGAAGTCGTCTGGAAAGGACTGCATGAAACCACAAGGGGAAAGCTATCTTCACCAAGGAGGCTGCCTGAAGCATGTCCTGCAGCAGAACTGTGACTATACCAATGTGCTTGATTTGTCACTTGTTGTAGAACAACATTACAAGCTGTAACCACTACTGCCCTGTGTGAACACTAAGCACCCTACACTACCCACCCCATGAATTTAGCAGAAATCTGTCTGCCTTACATGTGTTATGATTATCTCTTTTGGTTCAAACCTGCCATGTCTGAAGCCACTGCTGGCTGTCACTGTTACCTGTTTAGATGTCTAGCAGGTTGCAGTTGCTTCATGCCACAATAGCCATAGCAGAAGCTGATATGTTGTACCTGCTTTTGCTATAGTTATGTCTGTGGCAGTGTACTAATTTGCACTTTTTTGTCTCCAGTTGCTGATTGTGGAAAATTCCCTGCACCTGCATACCCAAAATATGCATATTCACAGCTAGTGGGATTTGACTTTATTGGCGTGAAATTGTCTAGTAAAGTGATGAAACAAGTCATGGGCATTCAGAATCTCCAATTAGCTGAAACACCTGATGTTCATAGGGATCATTTGCATATATCCCATATGCCTCTGATACAAGAGGTTTGGGAGGTCAGTCAGTGGAAGTTCTAGCTTTTCTGGAGTTTTCATTTTGTTTATACTGCACCTGCATACTGGAATCTAGTTGATGAAGTGATATGGTTTAAAGGCCACAGAATGTACCCACATAAGAGAGCAGACAGGTCAAGAACACAGTAAGAAAGCTGGCAGTCATCCCATGTTCCATCTTCTTTCCTTCTTTATTGAGTAAAAAATTTAAATCAGTAGCTATGTTTATTTTCCTTTCACTATAAATCCCTTAGTTTTCTTAACTAGTTTGCTGTCCATTCAGTTTCTTCTGTACATAAAGACTCCCTTTTATATTATGTTATTTATCATATATAAAGTGACTGAAGTCAGATATATGAAACAAGCCAAGGCAAAGAAAGAAATGGATTTGATTATATACATATATTATGTGAGTATGTGTGTGTGTCTGTGTGTTTGTGTGTATATATATATATATATAGAGAGAGAGAGAGAGACTGCTCCCTTTGCATCCGTGTTCTGGCCCTTCTCATCCTACATGCATCTTTAAATTCATTACTTGAATCTTTCTGGATGCTTTGTATTTCTTTGTGACTACATCTCTGGACACTTTTCACTTCCCGTGGACCCTGGTTTCCTCATCTCACTATCCAGTCATGTTGGTCTTTGTTTTCATGATTAGTCTATATTCTGCTACTTTAAATAAGCTACTGTTTATTTTCCTCCAATGTTAATTTTTCTGTCTTCTTAATCCACCTGTACTCTAAACATTGCAATCCTATACCAGCTTTTTGCCATTTAGTTTTAGTCTACAAACAGTAAACAACATTGTAGTTTGGTTACTGCTCACTAGGGGTGCTCTGACCTTAACCCCCTACATCTTCTTTTATATACTTTATTGCCTCATATGTTCTGCTTTTCCTAGTATTTTATTTTACCATTTCAGGAAATACATCCTACTCCTAATCTCTATAACCTCTGCTACTACTATTACAATCTTTCATCTACTACTTTATGCTGGAATTTTCTACTCCTGCTTAGATATGCATTGCCCCTCCCCTTTGCTCCCTACACAGTGGTTGTTTATTATATCTCATCTCTTACACCTTGAGTGCTAAACCCTCTAATATGTATTTGCTTTGATTTTCCATTCTCTTTTCATTCCACTTTCTCTAGAATTTCATATTTAATCCCAGTCCTCATGCACACTACAATATCCACATCCTGCAGTTCTTATTAGCTTTGAACACATCTAAGTTCAAGATAGCTACATACATGTTACAACTTATTTCTATTTGTTGATAGTTATTACTGTCCAACTGGAAAGTTGCATTTTAGGCGAACCCTGGAAGAAAACTCCCTTGTATATACAAGGTAACATTATGAGTACAGAAAAGGGGAAAAAAAAGAAACTTAAAACAGGTTAGTTGGGAGATGTAATAAAAACTTGCTAAAAACATGATATACATGCTGCAGATAATAAAACTTGATTAATGAGTGTATGTGCATATATTTATATGGATGCAAAATGTGGTTGAAATACAGGTTTATTGGCTGTATGTTAATTGTATCATATTCATCAAATAACATGCACAACAACAGTAGAATATTGCAGCTGTGTGCTGTCAGTAGTGAGATTGTGGAATACACAGGAAAGGGAGTTCATTTTTTTCCCCAGTATTGTACAGTCTTGGAGTTATATTAGTTGTGGGTGTGTGGGATGCGGGGGGGCTTTCCCCTTACAAAAACACTTTTTACTATTTATACACATATTACAAGGAGTCTGTTTTTAAAGGGTTCAGGCACCTAGGCGGTGCGACAACCCACTGTGAGACAACTGGAGGTGGACAGATGGCAGTATGGAAGTTTAGCTGCAGTGACAAATGCCTGCAGACAATTCCCTGTGAAAAGAAAAGAACCCCCTGCACCCTAACCACAGGTGTGAGACAAAAACCCCATATGTGATCTACACACTACACCCCCTAGAAAACACTGTGTGCAACTAACACTGTAACATGTGCCTAGAATAGGATGCCAAGTGGGCATCAAAGTGGTACACTGAAACCTGTGTGCTGTGGGCAAAGCCTTTATTAATGCAAAATGTAAAGTAATGTGGGAAGTGCTTGGTGCATACTAAACCATGATATAATCATAACTTATAGAAATGTGCCACAGCATGGAGGAAATCCTGCACGTCACTATAGTCACACTTATGTTGCAAGATGTGTTTTAGATGACGCCCCCTTACAATTGCCGTCCTTCGTGGTGTCACAGGCATCCCCCGCAACAGAGATTCTCGACGGGTATCTGTTAAGTTCTGCTCCTGTTGGATGTGGATGTCAAGGATGATTTACTTATAGTCAGACGTGACCAATAAGGGGGTGACCACTGGTGTGGAGCATCTGTCTCCCATGTTGGTAATGACCAGGTCTGGGATATTGGAGCCCCTGGTGGGACAATGGATTAGTTGATCCAGGGCATTGGAATTTATAAATTCCAAGAACCATTGGGAAAAGGAGTTGGTACCTGAGTTGTAAGGGAGCGTCGTCTAAAACACATCTTGCAACATAAGTGTGACTATAGTGACGTGCAGGATTTCCTCCGTGCTGTGGCACATTTCTATAAGTTATGATTATATCATGGTTTAGTATGCACCAAGCACTTCCCACATTACTTTACATTTTGCATTAATAAAGGCTTTGCCCACAGCACACAGGTTTCAGTCTACCACTTTGATGCCCACTTGGCATCCTATTCTAGGCACATGTTACAGTGTTAGTTGCACACGGTGTTTTCTAGGGGGTGTAGTGTGTAGATCACATACAGGGTTTTTGTCTCACACCTGTGGTTAGGGTGCAGGGGGTTCTTTTCTTTTCACAGGGAATTGTCTGCAGGCATTTGTCACTGCAGCTAAACTTCCATACTGCCATCTGTCCACCTCCCGTTGTCTCACAGTGGGTTGTCGCACCGCCTAGGTGCCTGAACCCAAATTATTAACCTCATCTTGATTTCTTCTATATAATTCTTTTTTCTTTTTCATAAAACAAATTTTTCTTCTCTAGCAAGTCTTTAAATATTTCTTGACTTAGTATTTTGTATTCTATGTTTTGCTTTTTTGCTTTTCTTTTCTATACATTCTAAAAATACTTTTTTGTATTTCTTTTTTAATTGAATCTACCATATTGTCCAGTTTTCATAAAACTCTATCATACTGATATGCTGCTGTCATAATTCTGTAATTTCTTTTCTTTCTCCTGAATCTAACTCTTTTTCATTTACTCTTTTTATGCATTTTCCTATTTTAATGTATTCCTCATGTTCATGAATTCTTATCCAAATCTCCACATGATCAGAGAACCCATTATATTTAATTCCTTTTTGTGTAATTTTTAAACCTTCTGATATCAAAATAATTAATTTCTGTCTTAATTTCATTTCTTTAGTAAGTCCAGTGTTTATTTCCCATATTTTTAATTTTCCACTTTTCATAATTTCAGTGACCATTTTAACATCAAAACTATTCTTTGTACTTCTCAAATTACAACTAAAGTCACCTGTCATTATTATATCCATGTTAATATAGACAAAATTAGGTATACTTCTAAACATTATTTCTTTAACTTTTTGTTACATGTGCATATAAAGCTATTAATCTATATACATAGTTTCACATCTTATGTATACTACTGTTATTTGGTTCAGTTCTACTACTGTAATATCTGAAATTTTTATATTTTCTTGCCATAGTATATACATACCTGAACATGTTTCTTTGTCTATATTCCAAATGACAGTGCCATTCCAAAGTTTTTTCTGTTTGCACCCTTCTTCTTCTATTAGCCTTCTAATGTCTTCTAACACTATTATTTGAAAAATCTACTGCAGCACACCATTGTAAAACAATAATTCTTCTCTTAATATTCTTCATACTGTTCATGTTCAGAGCTAATCTTTTCAGGTTTATAGAACAGTTATTAGAATGATCTTCGTATCCTTTACCTTTATTATTCCCTCTTACAATTATATTTTTAAATTTTATTTTTCTTTCTTTTTACTATACTCCGCTCTGATTCTTCTTTTCTTGTTTCATCTGTCTCTCTTTCCTGCATTTTGTCTTTCCCTTTAAAATTAAATACAATTTCTATGTTTTTTCCTGTTGTGTTTTATGTTCTAGAATAGCATTCTTTTCTAACTCTTTTTCTTTTATAATGTCATTTTCATTTTAATTTCCATTTTCTTGTATTTCTATCTTACATTCTAACCATGAATGTCCTGTATTACCACATTTCTTACATTTCACTTCACATTTCTTTGCATTATCACCTGTCTGACCATTAATAAATAACATCTTCTTTTTGTCACATTCACTAATTAAATAGTTTTGCTTGTCCTCTATACCTCACAAAGCCTCTATTGCCATGCACATTAATAATACTAGGTATGTGTATCACATTGTCATTTTCCATTTTTAAAATTATTCCACATTCCCAAACCTCAGTCCATAATCCTCTTTCTTCATGGATTTTAGTAGGGTCCACCACTTCTTTACATATTGTCAACAAATATTCTCTCAGTTCTTTTGCTCCCACTTCAGTTTTAAACTGAATCAAAATTCTTTTTTTTTTTTTGTCTGAAAAAGGCTTGCACAACATATTCTGATCATGGAAAGTCTGCGTTCTTTTTTTTTCCATAGGCCTCCAGAAAGTTTTCCATAGCCTGGCCAATTTCAAAAAACAAGTCACAAAAAGTTTTTTGTTAATCAAAATTAAAACTCTTACCTCTTCAGCTTTTACTCCCAGAGGTGCAACAACATTGTCCCATACCTCATATCTGCCCAGGCCTTTTTCTTTTTTACTGCTCACCTGAACAGCATTTTTCTTCTTTACTTCCTTCATCTCTGTCTTCTCCTTAGCTCCTTTTTTCCACCGTTTAAGCACAGGACTTTTTTCTGGAAACTTCTCTGGCTCTTCTTTTTCTTCCTCTTCTATTTTTTCCATAATGTCACTCAATGATATAGCAGTTCCACTTTCTGGCTTATTCTTGTTAAATAGCTTCTCCAGATACTCATCCCTCAACCCTTCCAACTGTAAGATTGAAATAACACATTTTTCTGCCATTTCAGCTGTTTCAAACAGGTTTTTCTGGAAACTTTCTTCTGAATCAATCTCCACCACTATATTTAGCTCCATCTCCTTCCCAATCTCCTCACCATCAGCAGACATTTTCTCTGCTCCCACATCAGCTGAAAACATTTCATTTTTGGTAGCGATTCAACCATTTTATCTTCATTTTTAACACATATTACTTCCAAATTGCCTTGACTCTCAGCAGCCATTTTGCTCCCTGTTCCTTCTGGCTGCTTCCACTCCTGGACAGGAAATCGGAAATCAAGATGTGTAACACCCAATCTCTTCTCCCTACTGAAAAGAGTAGGAGAAGTTCTCCAGTGCTCTAGGCAAATTTCCCCTAGTGGTAGCAATACCATCTCAGGTCTCCCCTGAAAATAGGCTACTAGCCTAGTGGGACTAACCCAGTCAACAAAGAATAAATAAAATAAAGAAAAATAAAAGAAAAAGTGTAAGGATTTACAATAGGAAACTGAAAAAAGTATACAAGTAACATTAAATGTGTTAATATATGTCACAACATGTATATCTTGCGATGTATTTTATATAAGGAAAATAGGGAGAAATTTAAGACAGAGAGTAATACATCATGTCAATGACATCAAATGGAGAGATGACTACAATTACGTGTATAAGCATTCTTTTTCAAGTGCTGTTTAAAAAATGTTTTAGAATAGGTTTAAGTTGGTGCAGGTACAGACATTTAAATTTTAGTACAAGGAAGTTGTATTAGCACACCAAATTGTCAGCAGATCATCCACATAAATTCAATGGCTATGCCAGTTTCAAACTTGCAAGAGTGAAGAATTATATGAATGTTTTTCGTGAATATTTATTAATGCAGTGGATAGATTATATATGTTGTACATAAAGTGAGATTCTTGCTTCTATAGAGTTGTACAGTTTCAAAAGTTTGAAATGAAATGATGTATAATTTTTAATATAATGCTGTGTGATTGATTTTGAGGTATTTAACTTTGTATAATATGTGCTTTCATCTGATGTTCATTTCTGATTAATAAAAAGGACAAACAAGAAGATAGCTTAGTGAGCATTTCATTACTGTTGATACTTTCCTACATATTTGAATTTTTTTTGGTAATCTGAAGTTGCTGTATTTTGAGTTGGCTGTAATTTGTGTGTGCACAATAAAGAAATATATCTGAATTATTTTTTTATTCAACAGCTATTCTGTCAATTCCATTTGGTCAATAGATCATCTGACAGAAGACGCCAGTGCAAGATAGTTTGAATAACAAGTGTGGAAATATGCCTCTGTGCTGCTATTGTGCAGTCTTTGAGCTGGTGTGTGTGTGTTTGTGTGTGTGTGTGTGTGTGTGTGTGTGTGTGTGTGTGTGTGTGTGTGTGTGTGTGTGTGTGTATGTGTGTGTGTATATATATATATATATATATATATATATATATATATATATATATATATATATATATCTATATTGTTAGCAGTGGGTGTTTGGGTGTAGGGAGGGCTTACCCCTGCACAAAACTAGCTTCTTGCCTTGCATACTCCAAGTTTAATTCACATGCTGATATATTTTTTTTTTTTGATTATTGATGCCTCAATATTTGCCAGCACTGATTGTCTTATATATATCAATTATATAGATCCATCTTTCTGCTTAATCCACATAATTTAAAAACGGGTTCAGGCACCTAGGCGGTGCAACAACCCACTGTGAGACAACTGGAGGTGAACAGATGGCAGTATGGAAGTTTAGCTGCAGTGACAAATGCCTGCAGACAATTCCCTGTGAAAAGAAAAGAACCCCCTGCACCCTAACCACAGGTGTGAGACAAAAACCCCGTATGTGATCTACACACTACACCCCCTAGAAAACACCGTGTGCAACTAACACTGTAACATGTGCCTAGAATAGGATGCCAAGTGGGCATCAAAGTGGCACACTGAAACCTGTGTGCTGTGGGCAAAGCCTTTATTAATGCAAAATGTAAAGTAATGTGGGAAGTGCTTGGTGCATACTAAACCATGATATAATCATAACTTATAGAAATGTGCCACAGCACGGAGGAAATCCTGCACGTCACTATAGTCACACTTATGTTGCAAGATGTGTTTTAGACGACGCTCCCTTACAACAACTCAGGTACCAACTCCTTTTCCCAATGGTTCTTGGAATTTATAAATTCCAATGCCCTGGATCAACTAATCCATTGTCCCACCAGGGGCTCCAATATCCCAGACCTGGTCATTACCAACATGGGAGACAGATGCTCCACACCAGTGGTCACCCCCTTATTGGTCACGTCTGACTATAAGTAAATCATCCTTGACATCCACATCCAACAGGAGCAAAACTTAACAGATACCCGTCGAGAATCTCTGTTGCGGGGGATGCCTGTGACACCACGAAGGACGGCAATTGTTGTAAGGGGGCGTCGTCTAAAACACATCTTGCAACATAAGTGTGACTATAGTGACATGCAGGATTTCCTCCATGCTGTGGCACATTTCTATAAGTTATGATTATATCATGGTTTAGTATGCACCAAGCACTTCCCACATTACTTTACATTTTGCATTAATAAAGGCTTTGCCCACAGCACACAGGTTTCAGTGTACCACTTTGATGCCCACTTGGCATCCTATTCTAGGCACATGTTACAGTGTTAGTTGCACACAATGTTTTCTAGGGGGTGTAGTGTGTAGATCACATACGGGTTTTTGTCTCACACCTGTGGTTAGGGTGCAGGGGGTTCTTTTCTTTTCACAGGGAATTGTCTGCAGGCATTTGTCACTGCAGCTAAACTTCCATACTGCCATCTGTCCACCTCCAGTTGTCTCACAGTGGGTTGTCGCACCGCCTAGGTGCCTGAACCCAAGCAAGCAACTATTCTTGAGATGTCAGCACCAGATAATGTTCTAGCTCTAGAAAATTTCCTAGGCATGGTCAACTATTTAGGCAAGTTTATACCAAACTTCAGTGAGTTGACATTACCTTTAAGAGAGCTGACACATAAAAATGTTACATGGTCATTGTGTATGCCCCTCACTGGTGTTACTGTTGAGGATTGAGGCTCTTTGATTACTGGGCCAGTCTTCTCTGCTTCCCAGGCTAACAGAAACTCAGAGTTGTAACATTTCTTTGATCTTGCACCTGGCCAGGATACTACAGCAATAAAAGACATTATATATGTAAAATCTAGCAATTAACTCTGGTCTCAAAACAATAGAAGGCATCCCTCAGTCCAGGTATTATGTCTCTGAGCTTTGAGATCAGTCATAGAATGCTTGACTTATCAGCTTTCTTCCAGCAGAGTGCACTGTGGTTACATTTTTGAAGTTCAACATTTAACATAGTTTTTTTACATTTAAGAGGACAAGCCTGTGGATTATATTCATATTTACAATGACATAGAATTATCTAGAAAATTCTATCTAGCTAGGCTGGCAGCTTTCACATATCTTCACAGTCATGGTTAAAACACCACCAGAAGGCAAGTGAAGACCTTAAGCAGAAAATTGCCACTCCACCTACATTAAGATACTATGATGTGAATAAACCAGTCACTCCTTCCTGTGATGCTTCAAAATTTGGTCTTAGCACATTTATTCTTCAAGAGGGCAGACTAGTAGCCTATGCATCTAGAACACTTACCCAAACTGAAATGCAATATGCTCAAATTGAGAAAGAACTTTTGGCAATAGTATTTGCATGTTCAAAGTTTCCTAATTATATTTATGGTTGAGCTATTCAGATTGAAACTGACCACCGACCTCTAGTTACTATACTAAAGAAGCCTATGCATTCAGCTCCAGCAAGATTACAAAGAATGATGCTCAAATTGCAAAAGTACAACTTCAAAATGATCTATATGAAAGGCAAACTGCTCTAGCTTGCTGATACCTTATCCAGATCACCCAGAAATATGATGGAACAGCTTGACACAGAGAATTTTGACTTTAGGGTGATGGCAGTGTGTAATTTCTCTACCACTAGGCTTCATGAGCTGAGAGATCACAAAAAGACTGATCCAATTTTGCAAAAGCACAATCTCTACATTAATGTTGGATGGCCATCAAAGCAATCTAGGGTCCCACCAGAAGTGCAAACATATTTTCCTTACAGAGATGAAATGTTGATGGAAATGGCATTATTTTCAAAGGTCCTACAATTGTTCCTGCTTTTTACAACAAGAATATATCCACATTTTGCATTGTGGTCACCCAGGTTCCACATTCACTAAGAGAAGGGCAAGAGAACTAGTGTTTTGGCCTTCCTCACTGAAAGCCATTGATAAAGTACTTTCTTCCTGTTCAGTATGCAATAGTAGTAGACTGCATTTGCAAAAAGGACCACTTCATCTAAGTCCAGTTCCTGAACTTCCTTTGTCAACAGTAGTCACTGATATCTTCGAGTGGAACAATCAACACTACTTAGTATTTGTAGACTCTTATTCAAATTGGTTTGATATTGACTTACTATTTAACCTAACATCCACTACTGTTATTACTAAGTTGAAACATCATTTTTCAGGCCATGCAGTCTGCACAAAGTTATTTCTGACAATTGTACTCAATTTACTAGTCAGTTGTTTCAGAAATTTACAAGAGAATAGGACTTTGCACATGTTACTAGCAGTCCTGAATATCCACAGTCAAATGGGCTAGCAGAATGTGCAATGCAGAGTGCAAAGCAATTACTTGAAAGGTGAAAGTGTGACAATATCGATGTCTTTTTGAAGCTACTTAATCTCAGAAACATACCCCTTAATGCAATACTTGGCTCAAGTGCTCAAAATGTCTATCCAGGCAAACCAGAGCAAAGCTACCTATTAGTTCCAGTTTATTGAGGCCTAAAGCAAAGAAAACAAAACCATCAAGGTTCAATTATTCAAGAAGCATTCTATCCAGAAGTCCAGTTATGATAAACTGAGCAGATTTCTTCTTCCATTGATGGAAGGAGAGACAGTGAGGATACAAACAACGAATGGTTTTAACTGGATTGGTCAAGTTACAAGCATATGTGATGAGCCGAGATCCTACCTTATAGAATCTGAGTGTTTGGAGTTTAACAGAAGTCACAAGCATCTTCTTCATGTACCAGAATCATTATTGCAGCATTGTTCCTGTGATGCAGACTCTAAATCTCAGAGTGAATCAGATGTTGTCCCAATCCCAGGGTATGTTTCATCCTCTATTTCCATTCCTGAGAATGTTCCCGATACTTTCAACGTTGAACATTCTATAGAGACAGCTCCAGTTGCTAAACCTAAATCCCAGTTTTATGTCACACGATATGGTTGAATATCCAATCCCTGTGTGAAATACAAAGCACTATGGACATAACTGTATATATGTACCTAGTATTATATAATTGTATGTCAGAGAACTACTTGTAGTATCTGCATGCCAAATAGATTCATACTGTTGCATGACCTATTTCTCAAAGAGGGAGGATGTAGATCAGAGTGTATGTGCTGTAGCTTTAAGAAACATGTCAATGGCTGAGTGGGCATATATAAATACAGGGTACATGTTTTTCCTAATGCCATTTTGAGACTGCCACCAAAGAGTGAGCATGTACTATTGCAGTAGTTAGTTTGTATGTAAGTTACTTAAGTTCAGGTCAGTAAACTTCTACCGTGATGTGTTTGTATATAATAAAGCTGATTGGACAGAACTCATGAAGACTCTTCTATTGTGTTCAAAGTAGGAGAGCAACATTATCTATCCCATTTTATTGGCTATGAAGGAAAACCACATGACTGCATGGCAGTTCTGGAAAAAATGGATAAGTCACTGTTAAAAAGCAGATCATGACCATCACATTTTGACTGTCTATGTGGATGGTGCTTGATTTTGGAATGATGAAAAATACTATACTTCATTCACAGTAGTTACAATGAAAAAGGGCGATAAGCCAGTTCTGCTAAAATTACCAGGATACATTTCAGCTCAATGCTGGAAGTTGTAAAATATATTTTGCAGTGATTTAACCCAGTAAACATTTACAGTGGCAGTGCCTATATAGTAAACTCGTTGAGACTGCATATGGCAACATGGACAAGGAGAGGATTTGTTGATAGTACAGAGAAACCTCTAAGACATGCTCCTGTTTTGCAGGACATATTGAAACTGATACAAAAGTATCAGTTGCAAGTACAGTTCAGCATTTTAAAACTAAGAGCCCATCAGATGACAAATAATAAAGAAGTGAGAGGTAAATGCTTTGGCTAATGCCAAAGCAAAAGAAGCAGCAGAATTGGAGAGCCTTTATACCCTGAAGAAACTGTAGGGGAACTCCATTTCTCCAAAGTATGGTCCCTGGAGGAAGGAGAACAGACACACATGGATCTGGAAAAATTCCACCAAGAAAGGGAAATACCAGAAGAGCTAGAACAATGTGAATTAGAAATTAATGAGGTAGACAGGCATTTCTACATTTTCCTTACACAAAAGAGACTATGACTACTATACATTCTATATCAACTACCAAGACAATTAGTGAAGTTTAATCACCAAATATTTGGACATATAGGAACAGAACAATTATGGCCGGTAGTAAAAGAAAAGCATTAGAATCCAAATCTAAAAAAGTTGTTTAAAGTAGTGCAAGATGAATGTATGATATGTCTTCAGACAAATGCAAAATGTGAAAAGCAGAAGTTGCACAGAGTACCTACAGCAACTGGACTATGGTATTCAATAAAAATTGACTATGTAGGGCCTCTGCCTCCAGCAAAGGGCAGATACCACTATTTGCTTGTGGAGGTAGATGCATTTTCAAAATGAGTGGAAGCAATTCCCACCAAAGGAATGACAGCTAAAGTAATAGCAGAAGCACAATGGAAAAGCATTTTGTCATGGGGGGTGGCCCAGAGTAATAGAATCAAATAATGGGCCACTGTTTGACAGTAAAATGATGAAAAAGTTCCAGTACTTCCAGAAGAAGAAAACATTCAAATTGGAAGTAAAGTTATGGTAAACAAAATCAGTAAAACTGGTCCATGGGACAGTAAATGACAAAGACCTTTTGAAGTAAAGGAAAAAATAGGACCTTTAGTCCTAAAAGTGAGCAATACAATAGAGCCTAAAAAATTGTACATAGAGATCATTGAAATGTTATAAAAAGTCAGAAAACAAATGAGTAAATGAAGCATTATAGATAATGACTTACTGTTTTAAAAGAGCACAAGGATCAGACATGGACATGGATCTCGAAACAAGGATCAGATATGGATCCAAAACAAGACAGAAGAAGGGACAATAACTTAAAGGCAAAATGTATTTTAATTGTATTTGCAATGTTGTTCATCCTGTATATATTGTATTTAGTGTTTTTAATACAAATGACAATAGAAGACTGTGGAATGAAAAAAAGAAAAAAGAAATCTACAGAAAAAGAGGTAATGTACACTTGACTTTAATACATTTACAGCAATGCAGGTGCCATATGCAGAGATAAATAATGTAACAAATTGTTGAGTATGTATGCCTGTAGCCATGGCTAGAGGCAGAATAACATTTAAGGCAGTACCCATGACTTTAAAAGAAGCTCTACAAATTCTAAATGAGAGTAGGTTCTGTGGTAACAAGATAGGCCTTAAAACCCCCACATTAAAAGTACAGTATAGCCCCAAAGGAAGTATATGCATACAGCAAATGGGGAACAGTTTGTGAGAAACAGTACATGTAATATTAATCTATCTAAGGAGTGTTTTAATAAAAAAATATCAATGGAAAGTGAGTATCAAGAAAGACTGGGAAAATTAGTTATGGCTGAAAAGTAATCAGAAGCAAGCCAATTTGCTAAAACGCAATATAGTTGGACAGACTGGAGAAATTGCAGTACAGAAGACCCTCCCATTTTAAAATGTGATAGAAAACCCATTTTAAGAGCTGTAGAATACACAATAAGTAAAACTGCAGGCAATGATGAAGATTGTTTAAGGTTTGCAAAGAATTTAGACAAAAATAAACAAAATAATCCCATCAGTATGTTATGTAAAGGGGAATATTATAGATGTGGGTCCAAAGCCTAAAAGTGGCTGCCTACAGATTGGACAGGGACTTGTTATGTGAGTTACGTAATACCCATTGTCACAGGTCCCTACTCGAGGCCAACAATCAAGAAGACTGAAGCCTCACCACTGACTCTGGTACAGGATGGTCACTAAGAGCAAAGATGGATTCACACAGTATTTTCAGCTGCAGCTCCCTGCACCAAGTATAATTTACCTTAAGACCACACAGAGAGTACACTCCAGATCTGGGGCTGGACTCTCTTTCTCTCTCACCTGGCCCACACAAATTCCACATTGGCCACTTTGGAGATCCATGTCCCTGTTCCTATTTGTTGAAACACACTTGTATATTTGAGTTTCACACACACATACACACCTGAGAAAAGTTGGCACAGACTTACTATCTTTACTCCTTTCTGCCCATACTCTGAGGTAATCACTCTGCCACCAGTCAAATATCCTAAGGCTCTTACAAAGGGTACCCAATTATACTGTATAAAATTAATACTAATATAAATGGTAGGGTGTGACAAAACCAGCAAGGCTTTCAGGAGTGGCCACAGTCTCATAGGTTCATAGGTTCATACTAGGCTATCTGCCCTAGGGCATTTATAAGCCTAGCCAGAATATGTTTGGCTTTCGCCACCCATTTTAAATTCATTTTGCTATGCCCTTTTTCGAGGTTAGTATACTGTGCCTCTGTCTAACAGTGACACAGAATTGATACCCAGGGTAAACCTACAATCTCCTATCCACTCATCAAGATTCCTCTTGAAGAAAGTCAATGAGGGACTCTGCCTAACCTGGACTGGGATTTTATTCCAGAGTGAAGAAAGCCTCACTAAAACAAGGATAAGTACTCTCAGGATGTTTACAGCATTCTCTAAAGGACCAGCCACAATGAAAGGTATTAAAATATGTAATTATAAATAATAAAACAAAACACAGGTGAATATTGAAAACAACAAACAACAGAGTTTCAACCACAAAGATATAAAAAATAATACAGTTGGATAGTTTCTCACAGATACAGAAAACAATTCTAAACTATTCTCCCTAAATGTTCCTGACTAACTAAAGAATTACTGATCTCTGACTACTTACTAAAGCAGGGCAAGTTGATGTGTACTGAGTATCCTACAACAGCAAAAGCCAGATTATGTCTGTCTTTGTCTGTGTTAATGTGTGGGACATATATCCTGTCAGATACCTGTCCTGTCAGGTTTTAAAGGGTTGTTGTAAGAGTTCCAAAAAAACAA
Source organism: Protopterus annectens (assembly GCF_019279795.1). NCBI lineage: Eukaryota > Metazoa > Chordata > Ceratodontiformes > Protopteridae > Protopterus > Protopterus annectens. The sequence goes on from NC_056739.1 coordinate 500,988,386, forward strand.
ATGCTGGTTAGAGAATGATATCACCTCTAGTCACCTGACTCTGGTACAATACACACAAAGAACTTTACTAAGATCTGTGGCAGCATCTGAAAGTTATAATACAATTTCAAACTTTCTGCCCTTCCAGGGTTCTCTGATAAACATACAGTTACAACAATACGACCGAATATACATACATTCTTTCTGTCCAGTAGGACCTACTGTTGATGCATTTTTAAAACAAACAACTTTACAAATATATTTTTAACTCAAACATCTGTACAAATCAGTGTGATTGTCAAATAACATATTTTTTTTTACAAAACTCCAGCTAGCTCTGCTGGCATATATACACATGTACTGCCCTACTCTCCCTGGCAGAGATGGCACTTTCTCATAACATCACACCCATAATAAAAATCTCAAGTAATTTGCCAGCAGGAAAAATAGGAAATGCAAGATAAAAAGGGGGATTTGTAAATAACATAGGAAATCTAGACCAATCTTGGATCTATAATCTATAATCATGCCATTAATGCAGTAAGTGAAAAAGGTTTAAAAGTTTAAAGCATATGGACTTGGGGATGACATAATATCAGGGGCTGGAATCCTTCCCAGGTATGGAGTACCAAAGGCCATATGGGAGTTAATAAAGTTAAGCAAATTGCTTGAAGTATTGCCAAATACTGCATATGGAGCTATTTCAGACATTACAGTAGAAATGATGGCAATGAGGACTATGGTCCTCCAAAACAGGATGGCACTTGATTTTTTGCTTGCATCCCGTGGGGGTATATGTGCTGTAACAGGTGAGGAATGCTCTACATATATTCCAGATAAATCAGAATCAATCCAATGGCATTTACAGAGAATAGCTGAAGTGTCAGAAAAAAAACAAAAAAGACATGGCACTCTGAGTGGAGTGACTGGTTCAATAGCCTGTTTTCAGGATGGTGAGGCACCATCATCACTGCTATTATAGCTATCATTGTAATAATATTCCTGTAATGATTATGTCCATGTGCATAAAAGTGTGTGTTAACAAAACTGTTAAGTTTCAGTTATAAACATGACTAGCAATGCAAATTATATAACCAAAGAAGAAATGTTTTTGTTGTAATTAATTTTGTTATTTTTAAAATGAAAGGGGGAATTGATACATATTATATAAAATAAACATTTTTCCCCTGGCTTAACTGTATTAACCATTGCATGAAAGAGTAAAGGCTAAAAGTGCTACATGCAGAATCTAATGTACTAGGCAGCTAGAGGTCAAACATGTCCAGCTCAGCAACATAATCATGCTCAAAATGTGCAGTAAACAAAGTAAAAATATTTGCTTAAGCTAGCAGCATGTGGCTATGGGCTTAAAAAGTTAGCAACAGATGGCATCTTGTGAGAAATGATAAAGAAGCATAATAAGTACTTTTGAGTTACTAAGTAATGACTAACATTTATTTCGAAGGAAATGATTGACAGAAATGAGGACATGGTCTGTGAAAAAAAATATGTCTAATGATCTACAAGAGAATAAAAACTGTTGGGGCAAAAACATCATCTGCAGATGCTCTAAAAGTGTCAATAAAGAAAACCTAAAAGACTATAAACCAAGAACTGTTTGCATTATTTTTAGGATTATTTCAGTGCAGAGACATGCAGAGACATTAAAAGGAAGAGTAAGAATTGACATGATCCATGTTATGCTGAACTGATATAACCTTGAAAGCAGTGTTTGGTTGACAATAATAAAAAAAAAGTTTAGTATGAATTCAGTTGTACAGTGTCAGCCTGTTTGTTGTTTGCTGTTTTATCACTAGGGTACTTCATTTAGTAAGTTTGGTGGTGCTGCTGTCTTCAGGTGAGTAAGAGTTGCCCAGCTGCTTGCTCTTCTGTAGTCTTATTTGTTGTGCCATTTACAGGGCAGTGGCAAACTTAATTTTCCAAAGACGTTAACAGATGCTATAAGAAGCCAACCCAGGCATCCACACCATCCCTATAGAAATAAGGAATGCAAATAATTACAATTTAACAAACACCCCCCCCCCAGCCAGATGCATAGACAGACACACAAACATGCATTTTCATAGACACTCAGACACTCACACAGACACACACAGAGATACACAGAAAAACAGAAGTATGTAAAGAGACATACACAGATCTGTTGGCAGCATACCTACCATCCACAACTTCCCTATGTGCACTAATTACAGGAAATGGGAGGCAGTGGACATCAAACACACACACACACACACACACACACACACACACACACACACACACACACACACACACACACACGCACACATGCTGTCACAATAAGCATTCAAGGACACACAGTCATGCTAATCACTTGCACACTGTTTCAGCATCCCAGTATCCACACACACACACACACACACACACACACACACACACACACACACACACACACACACACACACACACACACAGACACACACATACACAGCCGCCCTTCTGTACTTACCTAAGATGACAACCTGAGCAGCTCAGATTCTCCCATTGAAATGCTTAGGTACAACAGAGTAAATTTAGGTACTCAAAATGCTGAGTGCTGACAAGCTGGAAAAAAAAGAACAGCAATTCCAAATCATTTATTCATTCATGCATTCACTCAGCCATTCTCTATTTACTGTTTTAGGCTCTAGATCCCCTAAGAGCCTCAAAAAAAGAGCATATTGGCACTCAGTTGGCACAATACTTGGAAACCAGTCCAGATTAGGAAGCCAGCCTATTGAAAGATACACACACAAACACACATATACGGCAAACACACACATACACACACACACACACACACACACACACACACACACACACACACACACACACACAAACTCACACAAACATGCACATACACACACACACACACACACACACACACACACACACACACACACACACACACACACACACACACACACACACACACAGACAGACACACATACAAATGCACACATACACATGTACACACACACACACACACACACACATGCATGCAGACACACAGACATGTACATGTGCACACACACACACACACACACACACACACACACACGCACACACACACTCACACACACACATGCACACACACATACACACACACATGCACACGTGTATGCACACACACGTACAAATGTGCAAACACACACATAGATACACACTCACACATGTGCACACACACACACACACACACACACACACACACACACACACACACACACACACACACAAAGACACACATATACATGCGCTATCTCACTCTCCTACTCATTCACACAAAGGAACCCCACCTTTCAACAGTTTGAAGTTTGACTGACTCACCTTCTGCATGTCTTTGGTAATGAACAGGAGAACCCCCCAAAAAATAAACAACTGCAGGGTCAAGAAGGGCATTCAGTCTCTACACTGAAGGCTTCCCCATATACAAGCAAAGAGGGGAACAAAGAGCTTCTAGGCAGAAATAATTCGTACTGCACCTTAATGTAGGAAAAAAAACAGAGATTACATTATATTGTTATAATGTCAGAGAGAAGAACACCATGTGTTTCTGGTCTGGTTTGATGTACTGATGTCATCACCTTTACAGTCCCAGTACCCCAAATAGCTGCTTCATAGTAACTAAGAGAAAAGGCCAGTCTAAACATCTTTTAGACCCCTTGACTCTTGATATAAGGATATCTTCTCCACACATTTAGTCTCTATATTTTTCTCCCTCTGAGGTTGCATCAGCATTAAGAAAAGACAAATACAGTTCTCTTTTCTAAGGGTGGTGTGACTACAGCAATAGTATATTTAGAGATCAGAGTATGATGGCAGAACTCCCTCATTGGGAGAGGGGCACAGAAGGTATAGCCCCATGTAAACAAATATATTTTCCAACTGTCTTTAGTTACACATGTCATGAAGGCAGTGATAAGATGGCTCATAGTATACTAGCAAGGCTTACTTTGGTAATCCAAAGCATCCATATATTTATGTGTAATCAAGATTTGCTATAATTTTCAATGTTGTGGCATTAAAATCATTTAAAGGGAACTCCTGCATGGTTGGAAATGCACGGCTCAAATGGAACCAATTGAACAAAACAAGAAAGAGAAAAATAATTGTTGAGCCTTAAATAAACCCATCTACAATCTCATTGATTATGTCAAAAATGATCATTCAAACCATGTGGGAATAATCCACCCAGTTTCACAATCCATTTTTTCTCTTTAATATTTAAAATAGAGTGCCACCCTGTCTTATTGGATCTGTTACCTTTGATAATATCAATAATCATAAAAGAAAACTTGGCAGATTGGTGAACCAAATGATGTTTGTATAATGCATTGTTAGCCCTTTTGTTTTTGATATTACTAATGTGTTCTGATATTCTGATTCTCAATGGTCTAGATGTTTGACCAACATAAAATGAACCACACTGACATGTAGCCAAGTATACCACCCAATCACTACTACAGTTTGCAAAAAAGTTAAGATCATAGACCAATGAGCAATTTCTGCTAGAAAATTGCTTGGATTTGTTTACCCTGTCACAGTTGGTACAGCGGTTTATTTAAGGCTCAACAATTATTTTTTCTGTTTTTACACTGATGAAGGCTGTGATTTGATCTGGCCGAAACCGGTCTGTAATTTTTGTTTTTTCTTATTTTTTTTAACCAATAAAGGTTTTCAGGTCACTGTATGCTGGCTCTTTCTTGTTTTATTAAAATAATTTGAAAATTGAAAAGTGTTCTCATAAGAATTTAAGAAATTGTCGCTCTGCTGTCTTTTAAGTCAGGATCATATTCTAATGATATTATGTCGGCTCTTGTCCAAACAAAATTCCAAGCAAATTTAAGTAGACTATATCATTCAGTTTCAGATATAAATCAGTTTATATCTTTGAAACAAAAATGGTCAAACAGTTAATATTAGGAACATAACCTTCTGGAAAAGACCTGTAGTAAGGGAGGTTACAGTACCAAATAATTAAAAATGTGCTTGTGAGCACAACTGAATAATGAACATAATTGTACTTCTAAGAAGTAATGCAGTATCAAAGTACATTTAATATAGCTTGATGCAAACTCATTTTAAATATAATTTGTTCGCATTTTTCAGTGTTATAAGATCCAATGTTAAGTATTAGCCTACACCTGCTACTCGCTGCCTTAACAAATTACTGTTTCTAGTAATGAAACATTTAGGTTTAGGGTCAGAAATCTTACTTGAGTAGAAACTATACACTATAGCATGAATTACAGACAGTTTATATTTTGTGTTCACAGCTGCTTACCATAAATTGATCTAGAGGGAACTGATGAAACCATGAAGTGAGCATTCAGGAAAACTAACTAGTATGTTGTAACAAAAGTGTGACATGACAAACTAGCAAGTATTGCATAATGTGAGACAAAGGGAGATTCTGGCAATTCATAAGAGAAACAATAAAGAAATATGTTCTAAAAACTATTCCTGTCTTCATTTGTTAACCTTCTTTTAGAGTTTAAGTGACCTGACATGGTACCAGGGGAAAATAAACCTTAATAAGACTGATGGGCTGCACAGAAACAACTAATGAAGACTATGAGGACTTGTAATGCTGCAGAAAATGAGAACAGCCAATAGGTGGAGTTCTGGACATAAGAAACAGCTTGACAGAACATCCAGTCAATGTGACCATTTTATATAATATGTAATTTTACTAAACTTTTCTCTATAAAGCAGTAATTATTCACCTCAGGATAATGCCCAGTACTATCCACGTGGGAATTATTTTTACATATTTCCTTTGGTAAAGCACATTATGTGATGGAATTGCTAAATGCCAGTGCACTGTTTAATATGGTGGGAATCTCTCCCACAGAAGACATATTAAACATTTAGACAAAGGACATAGAAGCTGAGAGCAATGATGAAACTTTAACCAAAGAGAGCACTGGGAAATAACAATAGAATTTATGATTCATCTTGAACTAAACATAAAAACAATCATTTATTATTTATTTATATGTTTATTTATTTATTGGCATTTGCTTACCAGGAAAGTCCACTTGGCCAAGAAAAACCCATTTTCAGTGGAGGTCCGGGGAGAAAAGCTCCACAAAACCAGTTAGTATAATAGTGCATAAAATTTGGAACAGTTTGTATTAATAAGAAGTATAATCATAACAAGCAGTATACACAATAAATATCTTTTTAAAATGTAGGTGGTACAGAGAAATAATATAAAACACAGGAAGTTCAGAGAAATAGATAAAAGATACATAATATGGTTTGAGCAGTATTGGGTATAATTACAGGTGTATTAGAAGAAAGGCTAGTGAAATTCTGAGATGGATACTATGAGAATAAAAAGGAGTAGTGTTAGGTAGAATTAGAATACATGTATAATTGTATATATATTAGAAGTAGGGAGAGATTAGTAGGAGGAGTGAAGAGAATGAAAGGGAGATATGACTTTAGTAAAAGGAGTCACGTTTTAGGAAGATGGAAGTAGAGAATAAAAAGATGATATGATATAAGTAAGAGGAGTCAAGTTTTAGGAAGATGGAGGTTAGAGCATCTACAGTGCCAGAGAGTGGAGAGATGTTGCTTCACAGATATTTTGAAAGAAGAGATGTTAGTGGAACTACTAATAGCTAATTGGAGTGCATTCCATAGCTTGGCAATTGAGAAGGAGTAGAGCATTTGACCTGCTATTAGTTTTGGCTTGTTAACTTGCAGGAGAAATTGGTTTTCAGATCTGAATTATATGTTTGGGTGGTAGTGATGTAGGATGGAAGATAGGGCTGGGCAGTCTGAAAGATTGTAAAATAAATATGTGTGCTATGGTTAATTGTAGATATGTTAGGTGATGTAGGAGTTTGAGCCAATTGAGTGTTTATAAGGATGAGCAGTGATGGGATGAATGTTTGACATTGGTTGCAAACTTGGCAACTTTATTGTAACAGGACTCTAGCTTATTTTTTTTGGATGACTGGATATTGGTAAAGAGTGGAGCACCATATAGAAGTGAATATAGGAGATAGTTTAGGCCAAGGGTTTGTTTAGTAGAGCAGATGAGAAAAGTTTTATGTCCATAGAGGGAGTATAATTTTTGGTGTGCCTTTTTGATAAAGATATGGACATAGAGGTCAAATGTAAGGTTTTCATTCAATATGACTCCCACTACATTTGTATGGGGAACTACCTCTATGATAGTCTTGTTTTGAGACTATATGATAAAATCTGTCTTATTTATGGAAGTACTTTTCTTTGGGGGTAAATAGCAGTTGTTTGGGGAGGGTTCAGAGAAAGGTGGTTATATGTCATCCAGGTATAGGTTGAAGTAAAAGCATTTTGGGTAGTATGCAGAAGTTCGGTAATAGAGTTATCAGAGCAGATAATGGTGGAGTCATCTACATATTGTAATACTATACTATTATTAAGACTGGAGTGGAAGTAACTGATGAAAATACAAAAGAGGAGAGGATGTAAGATGGAACCTTGGGGGACACCTGTGGATGGTTCAAGGAAAGAAGAGAAAGAGTTGTGCCATTTAGTAGATTGTTGCCTTATTTATATAGTTGTTAAACCAATCTAGAGTTGCGGAGGAGATGCCTAAGTTACACAGCTTGGTAAGTAGCAGAGGGTGGGAGATAGTATTAAAGCTTTAGAAAAATCAAGAAAGAGTGAAGATACAATTTTGCCAGTATCACAAGCTCGACTGACTGATACAAGTATGGTAGGTGTGCTGTGGCCTGGCCTGAAGCCATGCTGAGTTTGAGAGAGAAGTTGATTTTGAAGTAAATAGCTAGGAAGTTGATTAAGGATACATTTTTCCAAGATTTTAGAAAGGGGAGAGAATAGCAATAGGTCTAAAGTTTGAAATATCAGTGTTGTTGCCTCCTTTAAGGAGGGGTAGAGTATATATTTTTTTCCAGATAATAGGTACATAGGCCTCCTGGATAGATCTGTTGGTGAGAATGCTGACAGGATAGGTAATGGCTTTTACAGACATTTGAAGGTATTTTGGGGGTAAGTTGTCAGGAGCCTTGGTACCTGGTTTCAGTTTGCTAAGCAGCTTTTTTGATAATAGCAGTGGGTACAGGAGAGAAGGAAAACATGGGAGGGGGGATAGTTGTATTTTGTGACATGAGCTTTGGTAGAAGAGAATTAATCCCACTACTGATTTGAGGAAAGGCTGGTGCGAGGATTGATATTGTATCGATGAAATGTGTGTTGAAGAGGGAGGCTATCTGACTAGGTGCTTTATCTGGCTATGGACAGGGGTTGTTTTTGGTACCAGGATTTAGCAGAGATGAAATAGAGTTCCAAAATTTGTTGGGGAGTTTTGCTTATCATTCTTTTGGAGGCCTAGATAGTGCACTTTTCTGTCATTGTTGACTAGCCATTTTGCTTGATTGCAAAGCTATCTGAATTCTAGGAGGTCAGAGGGATTTTTGTTTCTATGCCATTTTTTCAAGCTTTGTCCCTGTCTGTCATGATTTGCTTGGTAGATCCTGAGAACCATACGGAATAATTAGTTTTTACTCTTTTGCATCTTATTGAGGCAAGGTTATTTAGGATATCCAAAAAAGTAGAATTGAAAAACTCTACGGCTTCATCAAGGGGAAGAACTTTTAATAAGTTCCAGTTAATTTTTTTTGTCAAAATTTCATTTAGGGTTGCAGGGGTGAAATTAATTAGGTTTCTTGTATATTTATATTGATGCTGACATGGTATTGGGGTGCTTTTACATAGAGTATAGACTGGGAGATGGTCACCAATGCAGTAGGAAAGTGTGCCTGCTGCTGAGATTTTGGTTGAGTCAGAGACTAATATTCAGTCAAGGACTGAGCCACCATCTTTGTTTTTGTTGGGACTGGTTATATCTGCAATTAGTTGAGTAAACTTGAAGAGATTGATATTAAGTGGTGGCGACTGATTAGAGATATCTGACCAGTTTATATTTACATCACCAAGGATGATTGTTTCAATTTTTATATTGTTTGATATCCAGACAAGAATTTCTTCTACTAGGAGAATGTTATTGCCTGGGGGGATATATATCTGTGATGCAGTGATTCTTGGAATTATTCATTGTTAAGAATGATATTAGCATCTCTGCTGTGGAAAATTGTGGAAATGGGTTTGAATAAGGTACAATAGAGTAGGTGCTTGCGTAGAGTATGGTCTCATCCTTATTGATCACTTTAAAGATGGACATCACTACTACTATTTGGCAATTTCATCACAAAACATAATTTTATGTGGTTGTCTGAAATCACCTAGGAGACAATTACACTCTGTACTGGCTACATTTGTAAGGTGCTGTCCTGCAAATGGTACGTAAAAAATAACATATAGGCAAGAAATGCTAAGAGATAGACAAGTTATGTTCATGTGCTTAAAGTGCCACACAGGACAATGCAAACAGACAATAGTGCTTAGCTCATCTTGTATTTAGCTGCACTGGAGGGGTGGTATGTGTTTAATTTATACAGAATGGAATTCTACATCTGCAAGTTGCAAATGTGTTTAGAGAGGTTATCAGTTAGCAGGTGCAGAATGGGAGTATCATGGCTAGCCTCAGGCAAAAAAGATGAACAGTTTTCTTTATTTTAAGATAAAAGAATAAGGACTATATTCTTTTATTTTGAAATAAATGTTAACTGATACTTCAGGAATCAGGCATGTAAATGTGGGAGCCTTTGTAGTATGAGTGGTAATAGACAGAATTTCATAGATAGGATCCTTTTTTATTCTGCTTTATATACATCTGCATTTTAAGTTTATTATTTATTTGGAGATGAGAACCTCATCCCTTTACAAATACTGCAGAAATCTGAATGAGCTTATGGCCATTGACCCTTACTTGTTATGACACTGCTGCTCAGCACATTCTGACAGCTACAATAGTTTTGTAGCCTTATCTCCGCTCTTCTTTTCTCCACCACTCTTTTTTATTCAATATATACATGTTTTCAAATCAAGTGATACACTCATTCAGAGAAGTTAGGTAGTTCTTCTGTTGATACATTTTCTCTTCTGCAGGAAGTTTATAAACTACATTACAGAGGAAATAACAGCTTCTCAGATAGTCTGTTTCACTGCTATGAAACCTACTTAAAATTGCCATAAAAATACCACTCCCAGTTTACTGCAAGCAGTTATATCACCATCTAATAGACTGTCTTGGTAACATTAACAGATGGTAACTTGAGTACTGCGCCTTTTCTGCATCTTCCATGATTTGAGGGCTCATAGGTTCATAGGTTCATAGGTGAGTACTAGGCTAATGGTCTTGGGGCCAACACAAGCCCAGCCCAAGAATATTCCCAGTGGTCCTGTCACCAAACGTTAGTTTCTTGTGCCCCTATAGAGCAAGGCTGTTGAAGTGATCCCTGGGGTGAATTTCCTGTTACCCATCCACGTGTCAAGATTTTTCTTGAAGAGGGCCAGTGAAGTGCTATGCTTGACATGAATGGGAAGTTTTTTCCAGAGTATGGGAAGTCTCTGGGTTAGGAACTTGTCCCTCCAGCAGCTTCTGTTTATTGCGGTGATGAGTTTGAGGTCTTTGGAGCATGTGGAGCGGATGGACTGAGACTTTTTCAGATGAAGCATGTCTAGCAACACTGGGTCAGACATGGCTTTGTATGCCAAGCAGAGATTGCCTCTAAGTAGGCAATATGAAATGGAGTAAAGCTGGAGTTTTTTGAGTCTCTCTGTAATAGGGCATGTGTTTGAGTCCTAGGATCCTCTTTGTGAGGAATTTTTGTGGCCTCTCCAGTTCTTGCAGGTGTCTAGTGAGGTACATGCCAAATGGAGCATTGTACTTTGTAATGGGTCTAATGAGGGATGAGTAGAGAGGAATTATGACTTCTTTCTTCCTGGATGAGAAACCTTTTGTAATGAGGTACGCCACACAGAAGAACTTTCTAACTACAGTGGTAACATGGTTGTCAAAGGAGAGGTTGCTATCTACTTGTGTCCCTAGATCTGTTATCACACCTTGGGAGTTGAGTGGGCTACCGTCAATGTGGTAGTTCATGGGCACTGTATTTTTCCCGAAGGGGGTGATGATGCACTTTTTAGCATTGAGCTTAAGACCATGGTTCTGGCACCAGTCATTGGTGTCCGTGAGGCCTTTTTGTAGGCTGTCTACATCAGCTTGAGAATCAATAATAGCTCCCAGTTTGCAGTCATCCACAAATTTGGTTAACCAGAGTCCCTTGGTGTTGGCCTGAACTTCAGAGAAGTAGATATCAAACAGGAGAGGGCCCAGGACAGATCCCTGTGAGATTCCACTTGTAACTGCCTGGTAGTCAGATTTGGAGTCCGCTACTTTCACTGTGTGGGTTCTGTCCATGAGCCAGTTGGCAACCCATCTTATGACGTAGGGGTTTATGTCTAGGTTAATGAGTCTGTCAATGATCCCTGAGTGGGGGATGGTGTCAAAGGCCTTGTCTAGATCAAGGTAGGCTGTATGGACTACCTTGTCTTCATCGACCGCTCTGGTGACAGATTTGAAGAAGTCTATCAGGTTGAGCAGACATGATCTGCCCTTTACAAGCCCAAACTGTAAGGGGTCCAGAGTTTGAAGGTTCCATATATCCCTATTTATGAGGTCCATAATAATGCGCTCCATTGCCTTACAGATCAGGCTCATCAGGCTGATGGGGTGGTAGTTTCCAGGGTCAGTAGTCGCTCACCCTTTGTGGAGTGGAATGACTGTAGCAGTGTGTCATTCGGTGGGAACAAAGCCTGAAGTGAAGCTGTGGTTGCACAAGGCATTCAGGTGTGGTGCCAGTTCCCTTTGTAATTTGTGTAGAACACAGTCAGGTATATTATCAGGTCCCATGGAAGCTGTATGTTTGGCTTTGAATAGTGTGGTTTCTACCTGTGCAGCCATGATATTAGGGATCTGGCATTCCTTGGGTATTGGGATGGACCCTTTGGGGGGGGGGGTAAAGTTTGCACTAAGCCTGTCAGCCAAAATATTGGAAATACCTGTTGGTTCAGTATAAGTGGTGCCACTGTACAGTAGCTCAAAGCACATCTGTGTATTGTTATGCAGATTCTTGACATAGCTAAAGAATGCCTTGTGGTTATCTTCAGGATCTGTAGCAATTTTGTTTTCGTAACTAGCATTGGAGGATTTGATGAGGGATCTCAGTTTTTTGCTGAGACTTACAAGGGAATTTTTCCAGTCTTGGGACTTTACCATTTTCTGCAACAGTTTTTTCCTTCTGTTGTAGAGTTTGTTAATGGCAGGGGACCACCATATTGGCTTCCATTTTTTGGAGGACAGGATCTTGGTTCTGTTTGGTATGGCCTGATCCATGCACTTGTGTAAATGCTCATACAGTGCCTTGGTGTATGATTCTGCATCTATTCATCCATTCCCCATTTGCATGGATGACGTGAAGTTTTACACTTCTGTTTTTAGAAGCTCAAAATTGGTTTTGGAAGAGTTCTTCACTGTGGTTTCCTTCATGGGGGTGAGGGAGGGAGTTGGATATTGACTGTGATTAACTTGTGGTCAGATCTAACTGGGGAGGAGTTGATTATTGGTATAGAGCAGTGGTTTCCCATGTTTGTATTGACCAGACTGAGAATGTTTCTACCTCTAGTAGGGGTGAGAATGAGTTGGTCCAGGGCATTGGAAATAATGAATTCCAGAAATCATTGGGTGAATGAGTTGGAACAGGAGTAATTTTCCCAGCTAATGGAGGGGTAGTTAAAGTCTCCCAGTATAATGGTATTAGGTTGAAACTTAATGCTTTCCAGAGTGCTCAGGAATGTGGAGTGGGAGTCTTGGGACATTGTGGAGGATCTATAGCAGGCTACAACCTGGATTGCAGTTTTATCCAGTGTTAGTTGTACCTGTAGTATCTCTGGTGCATTATGTTGGGCAACTAGTCTGGAGGTGTGTGTATCCTTTATGAAGATGGATATACCACCGCCTTTGGGGCTTCAGTCCACACCTCCTTTAGGGCTTTGGTCCATATTTAGGGGTCGAAAGGTGTGGTATGCAATGTAGCCTGGTAGTGCTGGGGTGCTCTCCGGAGCTTTGAACCAGGTCTCTGTTACTGCACAGAGGTCATTGTTCTCCAGTTTAAGGAGTGACTCGAGTAAGTGCATTTTGAGATTCAGGCTTCTAGCATTGAGCAGCATAACCCTCAGGATGCATTTGCTTGCAGTAGTTATGGTGGTAAATTTGTCTTCAGGGCATTGCCTAAAAAAGGCACTATAGGGGTGGCAAGAGCCTTTGCCAGAATCCAGAATCCCAGGGGTGACAGATGAAGGCCATCTCTGACAAAGCACCGAGGTCTGTCGATCGTGTCATCCCAGACAGGAGTCCAACTGAAATATTGTTTAGCTAGAATGCTAATAAAATACTCAACATATGTATACATACACAGCTTCTCAACTATCTCCTCCAAGAAAACCTTCTTACTCCCACTCAGCATGTTTTCTGGCACAGCCACCACCCTCCTATCATTTACTCATACTGTTACTGAGGCCCATGATAACAACCAACTCATATCCTGTCTCTTCTTTGACCTCTCCAAAGCTTTCAACACTGTCTCTCACCCTATACTCCTGTCTAAACTAACTAATCTCAACCTATCTGCTGCCTCCCTAGCCTGGTTCTTAAGCTACCTCTCTTGTAGGCAGCAATCTGTCACATGGCTCTCTTCCTGCTCACCCTCCATTCCAGTCCCATGTGGTGTTCCCCAAGGTTCCATATTGGGTCCTCTCCTGTATAACATCTTCACTAATGAACTCCACTCATCCTGCAAACAATCCTCCCTAATTCAAATGCAGATGACTCAACTCTCATATCCTTCTCCGGTAATATCTCTGAACCCCATACTTTAACCAAAGACACCTTTCTATACATTGGAAAGTGGCTGTCTGATAATCTACTCATCTTAAACCTCCCAAAAAAACAAACTCTTGCTTTTTCTTTCCCATTCTCTCTCATCATAAATCCACCTTTGTTATCAAATCCTCCAACAACACCATCATACAATCTGAACCCCATAAAAATCTCCTAGGGGCCATCATTGATGAACTTAAATTTAACTTACATATACTCCAAAGTATAAAATAAAACTCACCAGAAACTTTGCTTGGTCTATCGCAACAGAACATTTCTAACTTCCAGTGCTAGACTCTTCCTGGCACAAGCTCTTCTCCTCCTCTCTCTTCTCTATGCTGCCCCAGTCCTAACTAACATTCAGTCCACAACCCTGTCCAAACTCCAACAAACATGCTACAAAATAGCTAGATTTATCACCAACTCTCCTTCAACTCACATCACTGCCTTGCACTCAACTCTCTCCAGTGGCTTGAACTCCCCCAACAATTCCTTCTATCTCAGTTTCAAATAACACACTCTATACTATACAAACTATCATCCTGCCCAGCTCTCTCCTCCCTGGTATCCACCTATACTCCCCCTTAGACCCTCTGCACCTGGAACCAGCAACTCTTAGATATTTACCAACCAAAGAAAAATGTAAGCAAACTACTATATAAATGCACTGTGTCCCAAGCTTGGAATAAACTCCCCATACACATATGTTCTATTACCCATTCATTACAATTTAAAAAAAGAACTCAGACTTCACCTAAGTAACACCAAGACCTGCCCCTGTCAGGACCCCACCTAACTCCACCACACTCTTGTATTTCATTCCCACCATATGTATATATGTATTAGTCTCTGCCCATCACTAATTAACCTACTAGGGATTTATCTGGTAAACCCAACCTCTCACTATTGATAGCTCAATTTGCTGTATATTTTTGTATATTTTGTACATAGCTACTTGTTTGTTATGATGTGTATGCATCTTACTCTATATTTCTTGATGTTCTGTAGTTTTAATTTTACTATCCTGGAGTGTGAATTTTTTTATATACTGTAAACTGTCTGTAACTGGTGCTTTTCTCCTTGTGTCTCCACTGAAAACAGGCTCCTGACCCAGCTGGACTAACCCGATTAACAAATGGTAATAAATAAAACTAAAATAAATAATCCCCAGGATTCAGCAAGCTCTGCACAGTGTGCAGGAATAGTGCAAGAGCTGCTGCATGCAATATGTCCGACAAGTGATCCAGGAATGAGCTCCTGGGATGTGCATGAGCACTCAAACACTATTCCTGCATGGACACAGCTCCTGTATGCTAATTACCCCATTTGCAGGTGTAAAACATGCAAATGAGGTGAATTAGTGAAGCATGCAGGTGTCTGTACAAGAATAGTGTAACCTGTAGAAATGTATTCAGTTACTAACCAAATACATTTCTGCAAATTACAGAATGGAGGCATGACAGCTCCAAAGAAAGCATGTATTCAATGTAGTAGGCATGAAAATGGTCAAATATATGGCCATTGGCATGGTAAATAGTTGCAAAATTATAAAAATTACTTTTATTTATTTTTTGTTTGATTTCAGAAGTTTAAGTGTAGGGCAGCGGTTTGCAAACGGGATCGGCCCGAAAATTAAAAAAAAAGCTGGAAATAAGCTTTTAAACCAAAATCAGCATTCTGCCATAATAGTCAATGGCATGCAGAAGACAACAATACCATTGAATAGTGGTTGCTAAGGGGGAAGGCTGAGTGTCAGTCTTGTAACCATGCATTAGCAGTCAGTTTTATGCAAATGAGGGGATTGATACTGAATCACAGATTCCCCTCAGTGTTAGCTAGCACCCAACTGTGTAAGTGCAGCAACACCATGGTGCAAGCCTAAGAGGTAGCTGACTTCATAAGGGGGAGTGTCATGCATGCTATAAGCTTATTGGAGCCCTGTGGCCCGTGTTTGCCCTTAGCTAAGCACAGCTAAGGAAGGGGGGGTTGTCTGAGGATGCCTAACAGTGTTTACATTGCCTAAACTGGTGTGCACGCCACTCACTGGGTTTTAAACAAACAAAAAACCCCAGGAAATAGCAGCTCTGTACACATCTGAGTAGTGGGTATGCATGGAGCACCTTGAGGCTTAAACGGGAAGGCAATGGGAAGGGAAAACAGCAGTAGGAAGGCAATCAACGAGAACTAGCATGGCTGGCAGGTGAAATGTATCAGAATCAGCCAATTACACAGACAGCAGCCTAGCCCAGCACACTACTATAAACTATGCAAACACCTTTCACTCTGGTTTTTCCCACAAACTCTGCACCACCGGTGTACACAGATGGGGAAATTTTACCAGAAGAAACTAACAAAATGATAGGGGCTGTTGTCACTCTCATACATCAATATGTGGAAGAGGCTGAGGGTGTTGAGGTTGAGAATGCTGACAACCAACCCACAGTGAAGAGAACAAGAAGAATTTACAAATCCAGGGTAACCTACCAGGGGCTACATGAGCTGGAAATAGTGGAGTGCTATAGGGTGGACAGGGACATCCTACAACAAATTGTTGAGCTGTACCGGCCATGCCTCACACACAGAAGCAACAGAGGGAAACCCATCCCAGTGGATACCAAGGTATGTGTAGGCTTAAGAATACTAGCCACAGGTACCTTCCAAAGGCCAACTGGGGATATCATGGGAATCTCACAGGCATCAGCATCCAGAGTATTCCACTAGTTCTTGGATGCCATGTCAGCACATGCCAGTGAGCACATATATTTCTCCAACACCCATGAGGCATTGACCAGCAATATGCATCTCTTCCACCAAATAGCAGAATGCTCTGAGGTAGTTGGTGCTATAGACTGCACGCACAAACACATCAAGGTGCCACCTGGCAAGCAGGGTAGGGTCTACAAAAACCCCAAGGGCTTCCCCTCCATCAACTGCCAGGTCATGTGTGATGCCCAGGGCATTATAATGAATGTGTGTGCTGGCAGCTCTGGAAGCTATCACAACTCCCACATCTGGCATATGAGACAGCTGTACCAGAGATTTGTCAGTGGGGACATTCCATATGGCCACCTAGTGGGGGATGCTGGTTACACAATGGAGCTGTGGCTGATGACACCCATCAGAAATGCACACACACCCGAACAAGAACTCCATAATGAGGCACACACACAAATAAGAAACATAATAGAGCATGTGTTTAGGATGCTCAAGTCATGGTTCTGCTGCCTGGACATATCTGGTGGAGCCTTGCAGTACTCTCCAGCTACATGTACACAAATTTTCATTGTATGTGCCATGCTACACAATATGATCCTGTGGAAACAGCTGCAGCAGGAACAGCACGGGGCAGGGCCACACTTCCCCCACCATTGCCAAGGCCAGCACAGACACAGAGTGACTCAGAGGAGGAACAACCTGAGCCTGCCCATGTAGGCAGAAGGAGGCATGCCCAGTCTGCCCAGGCTTTGGCAAAGAGGCAATGCATAGCACATACACTGACACGGTAGGAACCCAGGGAATAACACCTCTCTCTGACTCGCACATATAGTAAAAGGGATGCCAGACATGACACTACCTGTGCTTTACCATGTATAGGGAGTGCACTATGTGCATCTGACATAGTCAGCCCCTCCAGCACCATCCTCAATACTGACATAGCCAGAAGTAACTCACTCTTCCTATCAATTGCTGAATTGAGTAGTATGTTCTACTAGTCATAGCTCTGGTATGGATGTGAGCATACAAGGGAATCGGGTGGCTGAATGGGATGGCAGCAGATAGTGGACACCTATATAGGCAGCATGGAATCCATAACAAATACTGGTGTTAACAATGTAGGCAGTACTAGACAAGGTGACAAATCCAACTGCAGTACATGTGGTGGCCCAAATATGTGTCCATAGGACACACACATGCATGTCAGTGAGGTTCACATACCCAACAACAGCCTTAGCCAGCAGGACAGGTATAGATGACCATAAGGAAAGACTGTGCTAAGGCCTCCAATTAATGGTAATGGATAACAGCCCCCCTCCAGACCTACACAGACAGACTACAACAGGTCAGGCAGTTGTATGCTAGTCCTGCAGGGTATGAAGTCTGAAACTGAAATGTAGGTCAATAAAACCTAAGACCTGTACTCTACTGATATGCCCCTAGTCTGCATGATAGGTCAGAATACAGAACAAAATGGAAGCCAACAGAGTACCTAAAATACTAGTACAGTCATAGCAAATGTTTACAGTTATCAGGTGTGCCCCCCACCCCACAATCCTATGTAGAAATGCAGTAACATGTATGAGTGGGATTAATAACAGTGGAGCACAGATTACCTGAGCTGGCTCAATTTACAGGATAGATTGTTGCATTTGTACAATATGCAGGGCTCTGTGTGTTAGGTTGTTGTGTGTTGTACATTGTGTGAAAGTGGTCAGCATGTAGGCATGGAGGATTGTGTCCCGGTGGACTATGGGCACTACTGTTGATGACAGGGCCATGTTCTGACAACTGCATCCCAGCAAGACCCATTTCAGCAGTCATTGTTCAGATGTCAATATCTGTCACCATCTGAAAGATGGATATGCCATGAATGTGGGCACAAACATACACACGGTACACAGGTGGAAGTACCCTAGACAGAGTACATAAAATGTAACTGTCAACTGCATACACCTTTGGAATTGTACATACAGGTTAGCAGCACATTAGTTCTCCATGTAGTATGGAATACTAGTGTAGTCTGGCCAATCACTGGCAGAACACAAAAGGCACAGTTATGAAGTAATGAGAGAATGCCTACGTCCCCCCATAAGGCAGCATAAGGGGAATGTCCCAGGTATATCTGTGAGTCAGCTGCAAGAAGCCTCCATATCACACATGCACTCAGCTCACCCCACCATCATACACAGGTTTATCACAGGTCATATCCTTGCTGTTGGGAATGAGTACAGCATGACCCCCACTTCTGTATGGGAATACCTACAGAATGCAGCATGCTGAAGAGGTGTCCTATGCAGGTGTGTCCATACTAGCTGTAAGCAGCACCCTGCCAGCATCCAGACCAATAGATTAATATGGACAGGAACTATTGCCATTAACACCTCACACACTAATCATGTCATCCCAGGGGAATCCAGTGGCTTGCAGCTTGGGACTATAGGAGTGACAGAATGCACTGGACTGCTACAGATGGCCTGCATCACTACCAAATGTCCTACAGTCCTCTGTCAAAGGCCTGTGCCTGACCCATACTGCCAATGTATGTTATCTCATGGGGTCCCAAATAACAACATACAGTCCACAGAACACAAATGCAAGGCCATGTCGACAAATCCCAGATGCATGCCCACCATATTCTAATGCAAGAACTGTGGATCAACCCCTAAATAATGCTGGGATGAAGGGACAAATATAGGGACACTTCGCAGATATCAGTCGCATAATGTTAGGAAGAGGATAGAATAACAGAATGGAGGGGTGTAGAAGCATGGGCGCCATGGAGTGTGTGAAGCCAGAAACTCTGATGTGTGCCCATACTACCCCTGCCTACAAAACCACTAATGGGTGGATACAGACCCGCTCGTAAACCACAATGTGAAGGGGAACTGGTCAGATATATGAGCTCTGCCTCTGGGTAACCTGGGTGAATCTGTACAGCTGAGAAGTATGGCCACAGCAGGATACGGCCATTCTGTTATGTTGATAGATGTACAAGCAGGGGATCCTCAGGCACCACAGTACCAAGGTGCTGGACCATTTACACAGATCCATCAGCAAATGTCTGCAGCTACCCCTCCAGAATGGCATGAGTGTGCAAGAATATGTAGGCTGCAGACCACAATGCTGGATACAGTTACATTCATCTTGTATTTCCCTGGAAATAACTGTGAGCAAATAAGTATATCTGTTGGTTGTTGATGACATAATACATCACAGTGTAAAACAGTACATGTCTCAATATCTCTGCTAACACCAACCATGTAACACAGGCAACACAGACAGCAATAGTTACAGTATCTCACTATCTGTCGCCCATTGTGACTCCATATTTTCAAACTATCCACAGATATCCTGCAGAAACAGGTTTCTAGCTGTAGGTGTAGAACACAAAACCCTGTACTGGAGTACAACCTACCTGGAATGGATTCACACACTCAATACAAAAGGTTATACTCGGCATGCTCCTACACTTAGAGAAATGAAGCCCATGTCTGACAACAACAGTGGACTATACATATCTTTCAGTTGCAGATTTCTGTGCACACACACCACTTTGTATGCACATTGGATACGAATACTCACACATATCCAAGGCCAAGACACTATAATTGATCAAACGTGCACACAGAGAGATGTGGGGAAGAGAGAGGCAGACAGTGACAAAGAGATTGCCATCATGAGTCCTGTCCCACCCACCACACATCCAATTGGCCAATATCACATGATGTGCAGATGTCAATCATTGTGGACATTTGCTTTTGGTAGCCCTCAACCCTATAGTGTATGTGCTGCTTGTGATAACTGTGTGACATGATAGTACAAATCAGTATTCATCTAGCATTTGTATACCCAGTCCTTTCAAGTGAAAAGTTGTGTGTGACTGAGTGATGTGTGTGTGTGTGTGTGTGTGTGTGTTCCCAGAGGAATGGTTTATGGCCCATTCGCACACACTGCACTTCCTATAGCCCATGTTAGCACTCATGATGATGTCAGTCACCTTGAAATAACTGTCTGGCCAATTATCAACCCCATAATCTCCATGGCACGTGCGATAACTACATGATGCTGTAGTATAAAATACTACTTTAGCATGCTTGCTGATGTCATTCACCTTGACATAACCCTTTGGCAGTATATTAGCCATATAAGCTCTGTGGCACTTGTGATAACTGCATATTACTGTATTGTAACAAACTAGTTAAGTAGGGGTTCTAATCTTGATCCTGCCCACTGTAATGATGTATGTGTTTCCCTGACAGAATGTGTGTGTGTCTCCATTGACCCCTGCTTTTGTGGACATTCATATGTACTACACTTCCCTTATCCCTTATTTAGCACTGTTGATGATGTCACTCACCTTCAAAGATACCTTTGGACAACTCTCCAACATGTAAGCTCTGTGGCAAGTGCAGTAACTGCATAACACTGTGATAGGAATACGTAGTCAGGCAGGGGTTTGAAGATCAGTACTGGTAAGTGTGTGGGGGTGTTGGGGAGAGTGTGTACTGACAGGATACATTACAGTGAGGGTTTTGCTACATCATTATATTGAGGACCTATATGTCCCATTGTCCACATTTCAAGGCCAACAGTTTTCAAACATTGCAGAGGTTGTTGTAGACAATCCTCAGCCATAAATGTGTAGAGCCATGTGCAATTACTATGTGACAGTATGGATTAGTAAACAATATAGGCAACTGTCATAATACCCAGATACCACTCTCCAGCCATGGATCATACACAAACATGCCTGGCTCTTACTCTCTTACACCATTCCTTTCTTACTTTGTCTCTGTCTCTGTCTCTCTCTGGTGGATGTGGAAAAGTACATCTGTTTTGCATAGGCAGCAGCTTGAATTTTTTAAGGAATCCTCATGATCAGATGATGGCCTGTGCACGAATTGCAGTCCCCCACTTGCTAATTGCATGTGGAACAGCTGTGGTATCACTGCTATAGCTAATTGCATGGGAACACACTCCTATAACTAAGGACTTCATGTGGGTGTTGGCTCTTTTCCTTCACTGTGAGCAGGACATCATGTGGGTGTTGGACAGACAGCATCACAGAAGGTAGTTGGAAATATTTCTTACAACATACACTGTGGAGACAGGCCAACAAACAGGAGGGGGATGTTCCAGACATGGAGACAGAATGTAAGTATTGCTGTTCTACATTTGAAGTAATGTTGGTTTAATGGGGTTTGTGTCGATAAGGCTGTTCTACATGATTTAAAGTCTGTCATGACAGTGTTATGTGGTTGAGGAAACTCTCACCTATAGGTCTATCTACAGACTGTCCAGAGTTTGGAGTCTTACATGTGTTGTGTTACTCACACATTTCCTATCTTTAGATATACAGTAGCATACTCTGATGATTGCAGTCAGTACATGGTGACATCCATGTGAGTTACTGACGTCATTTCCCTCAGAAGAGATATGTCAAACAAACCCTGTTACACCAGGAAATTTCTCAGATTATCACATCAAATATGTCGATATTGGTGCTGTGTTTGCACCTCTGTCCCCCAAGTCTGTCACTCTTTGTCCATATGTCATGCAGTAAGAGGTGCATTTGTACAGTATATCATTATTTACTGACATCATACCTGGTAACAGGCCAGTGAGATACCAGACTGCTACACATGTTATGTATAGTAGGCCTCATATTTGAGGACAAAACCTGGATATTCTGCTGTAGTGTGCACAGTAGTGAGGTCTGTGTACTTATGGTGATTGTTGACAGAGTGTGTATTGTGAATATGTTACTTGGCCTATGTACAAACTGTGGTAGATGTCATTGTTCTTGGTCCTGTTCTATCTGATGTTGCATGCTGCTCCAGTTTATGGTACCCTATCAGTGTACATGTTTGTAGGGCCAGACTGACACATGTCCCATACCACAGTCAGGCATCAGACTACACTGTGTATTGGCCCAGTAAATGTAGGGTGACTGTGTGAGTGGCTCATATGAGGGTGGTGGTGATCACACAGTACATATACTGTAATATTTCTTAGGCTTACCATAATGTGACTGTGTTCAGATTGGTTGTGGGTATGCACTTTCACACTGATGTCTGTTTCTCTATGCTGTTACATGCCTGTAGTGCCTGCTATATTTGCAAGTACATGTGTATTCCCCCATAGGGAACTTGGGTCAGTGTTTTGTCAGTCTGCCTGTAGTTTCCACAGTGCTTTGTGATATGCCTAGCAGCTCAGTGTATTTACCTAGTGTGATGTTATGTCCAGATATTTGTCAGATGAACTGATGCCTAGCCACCATAACTGTTGTGTATGTCTGAAAAAACAGTGGGATGGTGTAAAGATGTATGTCACTAAGCAGTGTGAAGTATGTGGGCTTGGGACCTCTGCTCCTCTGGTTAATATGTGTAGGACAGAAAGGAGTGTGTGAATGCATCAACTGTGTGAGCTTATCTATTCCAGTATTTTTGTGATATCCCCATTTACATGGCTGTAAGCATCAACTTTGTCAGGCTTGGTCCACACATCTTGCACTAAGGAGTTCTGTGTATACCTATGCACTGACCAGATTGTATCAGACTGCCCATGTTTATTGGTCATATCTCTGCTGTATTCCACAGGATCATTACTGTGATTTGTGTGGTACTTCACTATGATGATCTTATGATGGCTGTCAGTAACTGATGGCATACATGTCAGTATCAGAAGTGACTTCCCACACAACATGTCTGTTAACACAACCCTTGTTACTGTAGCAACATTCCACATTTATACCTGCAATACTTACATGACATCCCTTGCACTAAGAGGTTGTGACTATTGGTGCTGAGGTATGACTCCAGTGCAATGTTATGGGCATATGTTATATATATTTAATTTATTTTATTTTATTTTACATTTGTTAACTGGGAAAGTCCGACTGGATATAGGTCCATTTTCAGTGGAGGCCTGGGGACAAAAGCTCCAGAAATACATAACAAGTATAAATACAGTGAATTATTACAAAATGGACATTTGTTCAACAATATATACACACATGTACAAGATTTTCTAAAATACACACAGAAAATAGTTGGAAATTATTAACTGAATAGAAAATAGTTAAGAGATTACATCTGATGAGGGAAATCACATACATTTATAGTGGTTAACATACATGGTTGAGACAAGATATCATCCTTACTTTAATACTTTCCAGTAGGTGAGAGACATATACTCAGTTTTCTAAACAGTTAGAGATTCAGAGTTTCATTCCTATAATAAGGTTATCATTTATAGTTGATGTCTGAGTGGGGGTATACATATATATATATATATATATATATATATATATATATATATATATATATGTGTGTGTGTGTGTGTGTGTGTGTGTGTGTGTGTGTGTGTGTGTGTGTGTGTGTGTGTGTGTGTGTGTGTGTGTGTGTGTGTGTGTGTGTATATATCTATATATATATATATATATATATATATATATACACACATAAATCAATATACATATATATAAATATGTATATAAATATATGTGTATGTACATGTATACATATAGCTACATATATATATATATATATATATATATATATATATATATATATATATATATATATATATATATATATATATCCATATCCTTGTTATGTGTAGACATGACTGTTGTATATACCTTCCCAGATGTATCACACCATATTTATTTGATATGTGCATATTTACATATAACAACATACTTGATTCAACACTAATATCACTAACAAGTACAACACAATTGTGGAAGTCAAAGCAGTTGTTCAATACTATTCAGTATCTGTGACAGATATATTGGAAAAAACAACAACCATCTTTAAAGCTGTGATGGCTTAGTGGTTAACGACTGTGACTGTAGTGTACAGGGTCATTGGTTCAAGGGCTGTTTATTTTGTTGCTAGGCAGAACAAAGACTGTTGGTTACAGAGTGGTTAAAGCAGTTTTGAGCAGCTTTAAGTAGGTTTACATGGGTTTGCTCAATGATAAGTGCTGGTAACGTACTGTTAAACGAATAGGCGCTTACACCATGTAGGCTTCGCTTACCAGTGTGCAAATGTGCTTAGCATTTACATTTAAAGGACCACTACGGGCAAACAATGAAAAAACTCATATTTTTTTATCTTGCCATGATTTACTGCACCTCTTAAAGCTGCCTGCAGCAAAATAAGTACTCATTCCTAATTTTATTTTTTTTCTCTTGTCTGCCCTCATGGAAGCAGACATTATAATTCCTTTAGAAAGCTAAATCTGTCTCATAATGCACAGACTATGAGAGCAAATAGCCCTACCATTTGTTGTCAGACTAGACTTCCATTCACTTAGAATGGAACACCTGAAAAAACTGCCAAGTCTGAGGGTCTGCAGCTCATGTGTCATTGATTGGTATGTACTGAGTTTTACAAATGTTGTTCCTACTGGTGTACTACACATTCTCTGAAAGAAACTTGCAAAAGTGTCAACAAATGACTGCGATAAAAAAGACTTTTCACAAGGAGCAGTTTTGCAAGTTTCAATTCCTGGCCAAGTTACTCTTCCCATCTCCCCTCCTTCAGTGAGCTACAGTCTCACATTTCTAGCTTGGGTAAATTCAACTATTTAGTCAGCTGTGCATGACAATAGACAGCAAAAAAAATCACAGCCTGGAGCACCACTAAATCTGTTCCCTTGTATGTCTCTTCACTTCTGAATAACATTTCCCATCAATAAAAAAAAAAAAAACAGCATACACATCAGTCCAGTGTTTTGGCCAATCTATCCATTTCTTAATGTGCACAGTAAAATATTCAGTTTGTAATGCATTCTGGCTGCTGACATGTTTATATTTACATAGTTATTCTCTTATAGTATAACCTAAACTTATGGTATTTAATGCCAAGCTTTACAACAGTTCTCAGTTTCTTAACAATGACCTCTCAAGCCTCTGATGTGACCCAGTACTTGTCAATATACTGTAAATATACTTTGCTGGCTTTCCCAAAACCTACCTCAGGAAATCATTATCCTAGGTGACACAAATATTGACTGGACCTGCTTCTGCAGCAGCCTCCCCTCAAACCATATTAACCTATATGGGTATTCCCAAACCATTACCTCCCCTACCAGGATAAATAAATCTAACAAGAAATCAACCTT
This sequence comes from Protopterus annectens, assembly GCF_019279795.1. Lineage (NCBI taxonomy): Eukaryota > Metazoa > Chordata > Ceratodontiformes > Protopteridae > Protopterus > Protopterus annectens. The sequence continues at coordinate 501,014,091 of NC_056739.1, forward strand.
ACTAGACTGGATCCACATTAACCATCATCCTCACAACTATGACTCAGGAACCATCCCTGATGATTTAAGTGACCACTCTCTTACCTATATCATCAGACATAAAATCAACTTCCCTCCCCAACATCCATTAAAAACATCAGGTCTAAAAAGTACTTTAACCCTGAACTTTTCCAGATGGAACTAAGAGCATGCAAATGGTCACCCCTACAAAACCTACCTTTAGATGAAGCCGTTAGTTACTTTAACTCCAACTTCCTTGCCATCCTCAACCACCATGCCTCAATCAGACTAGTTAGAACTAAAACCAAACATGCTCCCTGGCTTTCTAAGGAAACCAAACATAAAATCAATGTTAGAAACAAACATTGGGCAAAATGGAGGAAAACAAAAAACCCAATAGACCAACAAACATTTAGACAACTAAGAAATGAAACTAAGAAAGCTATAATTTCTGCCAACAAAAAAAACTACTACCTCCAACCCCAACAAGCCAATCAAAACAAGCCACAGAAATTTTGGTCTAGTATCAACCAACTACTCCACCCACGGAAATCCACTACTCCAAACCCTCAAAATACTGAACACAAAACACCAATGAATATAGCTAATACTTTTAACACCTTTTTACTAATGCTATACAAACATTAGCTAGTCAACTATCACCTAACAACTTCACTCTACCTACCAAAGAATCAACCTTACCCCCTATTTTTCATTTTCAACCCATCCCAGCATAATATATTCTAACCCTTCTACAGAAACTGAAACCATGCTCCCCCTCAGCAGACCAACTACCTACTGAATTCTTACAACAATCCACCAAAGCTATTGCCAATCCCATTTCTATCCTGATCAATAGAACTCTTACTGAAAGTTATATAGTTTATAGAAAATATCTCATATTATCCCCTTCCACAAAGGAGGACAATCCATTGAACTCTCCAATTACTGCCCCATTGCCCTTCTCTTACCTCTGGCAAAGATCATGGAAAAATGCATTCACAGACAATTACTTGACCATCTAATACATAATAACCTACTAGCCAACTGTCAACATGGTTTTAGACCCTCACATAGCACTACTACTGTCCTTCTTTCCTTCACAGATTGTATCAACAACAACAGCAACCTTAACAAACTCTCTTCTGCCCTATTCATTGACCTATCTAAAGCTTTTGACATGGTAAATCACCAAATTCTCATCACCATACTGAAATCCCTGTCACTTGATACATACTCCATAAAGTGGTTCCAGTCCTACCTGGATAAAAGACAATAGGCTGTACTATGGCACAAGTCTCTCTCTACCCATCTACCCGTCAACCTCGGAGTCCCTCAGGGGTCCATCCTTGGACCTCTACTTTTTTCCATATTCATCAATGACCTTCACCTTGCCATCCCCCAAGCTACATGCATACAATATGTGGATGACTGTACACTGATATGCTCAGCTCCCTCCCCTTCTGAACTTCTCTATCTTAACCAACAAGTATTTAACACAGTTGAGCAATGGTTCACACATAGATGCCTTCTCCTAAACCCCAAAAATACTAAACTCCTCCTTTTCTCTCCTACTAAGAAATCCCCTCCATTGGATTTCTCAGTTAACTCTACCAATAAAACCATCATATCCCCTGAACCATCCACCAAACTATTAGGAGTCACCATTGACAATAATCTGAACTTTGACATCTATATTAACAATACTATAAAAACTGTCAACAAAAAGCTAGGCTCTCTCTATAGGATAAAATCCTTTCTCCTACCTTCAGCTCGAACCACAATAGCGCACACTAATCTAACCTCTTCTCTTCTTTATGCCTCACCTATTTCTACTAACCTATCTAAAAATAATCTTAACAAATTGGAAATGTCCTACAATAATATTGCCAGATTTGCAACAGGAAACCCATTTAGAACCAATCACTGCCTTAATTTAAAGCAGCTAGGAAGGCTTGAACTACAAAATCTAATTAAATTCCGTCAGCTAACTATAGCCCACAACACTCTTTACAAACCTTCCAAAACACCTATTCTCTCCACACTAATCACTCCCTATAAAAACCAGGAACCCTTAAGGTCTTCTCAGAAACCTTTAGTACATACTACTAAAACAAACAGTAAAGCTGGTGACTCCCTTTTGTCTAATATAGTTGGAAAAGCCTGGAACCTCCTTCCAAATGAACTCTCCACACTTCCCTCACTATCCTGTTTCAAAAACAAATTGAAAGTATTCCTCAAAACACACTGGTTATGCCCATGCTCTAAACCTGAGTAGTCAAGTGTCTCTATATACTCTACTCTTCCTAACCCGTCTACTCATTAAAAGCAACTCCTTCCTTATTAAACTATGTTACTAATTATCTCTTGACTACCTTGTTTATATTTACATTCCTTTATTATGCCTGTATTCTGCACTGTAAATTTAGATTGCACTTGCATCCTTTGTTATGCCTGTATTCTGCACTGTAAATTTTACTGTGATAACCTGTTATATATACTGTTAATAGTTTTATCTAGCTCATGTATCCTTAGATGTTATTGTGCTAATTTCATTGTCCTAGCTTGGAGCTTAACTCCCCGGGCCTCTACTGAAAATGGACATGTATCCAGTTGGACTAGCCCGGTAAACAAATGTAAAATAAAATAAAATAAAATAAATAAAATACATAAATTAATACAAATATTTGTGTACATATGACACATACATTAATACACATATACCATCAGTAAAACAAGATAAATGCAATATAAATCATATCAATATAGTTATGATTTCTAGTGTATAACCCTGTTTGTCTATGGAAACTTCTTTTTGAATTTATGTTCAAGCAATTGTATATTTGTTGTATATTATTTTGATTAATTGTTTTTCAATATTCTAACCACTGTATGCTGCATCAATTGTAAAACTCTGATTTTACTCTTTTTATATGTTCTATGCTCTTTGTATAAAATAGCTATGTTTGTATAATTTATTTTTATTATTTTTTAATAATTGTTTACTATATATCTGGTACTTTTCTCCCTGAGCCTCTGCTGAAAACGATCACCTTGTGTCCAGTCGGACTAACTTGGTAAACAAATGGAAAATAAATAAAAAAATAAAATAAAATATACTAAGAAAATCAATCAATATACCAAGAAAAATCCAAAACTTAAGGAAAACACAGAAGGAAGGAAATGTTTCCTTGATGCTGTCATGAAAATCCCACTCACTTATTCAGATATTATTAGACTAAATGCAATATTATGTAGCATTGAAAGGTGCTGACATTATAAGGGTAACAGCTCATTATTCACTCATAGCAAATGTCAGAGTAGAAAAGTTCAAATACTGGATAAAGAGGAGGGGAGGAAGAGAAGCAAGAGTGACAGAAAGTATTTGTTAGAAGTAATAATTAGGGTAGATATGGGAGGCAGGAGAAAAAAATAAGTAAAAGTAACATTACAAGTAAGAGAAACAAAACCAAGGAAAAGAAGAAATAACATGGACAACAAGATTTGCAGCTGCCGACTGACAAGTGAATTGGTAGCAGGTCTCATAAAACTGGATTTAGAGAAAAGTTTGGTGACATTGAACAAACAGATTTGTACACATTAACCATGTGTCATTTGTGTGTGTGTGTGTGTGTGTGTGTGTGTGTGTGTGTGTGTGTGTGTGTGTGTGTGTGTGTGTGTGTGTGTGTGTGTGGTGTAAAAGAACTATAAAGCAAATTTGCACTGATACCTGCTTGCTGCCCTGCTGAGGGGGATATTTGTGCTAGTGCAGTGGACTGGATCCAGCAGGAAGGGATGGCAGCATACCTCTCAATATCATAGAACAAGAAATCTGGACAAGGCCATAAATAATGGAGGACAAAGGCCCAAAAATAGGGGCAATTTATAAATATTGATCTTACAAACTTAGAAAGTTGATAAATAGGTTTTGCATTAGAGTAAATTTTCTTAAGGATATGAAGTCTGAAAATTAAATGCCTGTCATAATTTTCTGACTTCAGTGTTCAATGATTTGCCAGTGAATTGACAGAAAACTCAATTTTTATGAAAAACAGAGAAAACATCTGGACTTTCTGCAAAAAAACTGTACTATTGAGAGATATGGATGGGAGTCCTGAACCAACACCCATCAATCGTTTTCATTTGTTTGCCAAAGCCATTACAGCAGTGTTTTGCAGAGAGGTGGGAAAAGCCTTAAATTTGACTGGTATGTTATGTGGGTGTGGATATCTGTGTTTGTGGAAGGTGGAGGTGTGCCTTTGTAAGTGTGGTGCAAATGTTATGCATTATGAAATGGAGAGATTAAGAGTAAAATTGTACTCAATGAAGTCCCTAGCAATTTCATCACTGCTTGATTCAGACATATACATTTCCCTGTGTCTGTCAGTAATATGTTTGAGTGCATTGCTTTGGAGTATGGTATCACTGCTGCAGCTGCTGGTACTCTTTCAATACAAGTATCTGCCTTGGAAGTTTTCTCTAGAAGTCTGTTGCTGAGAGGATGAGAAACATACTAGAAATATACAACTAAGACAAACTACATAAAGCAATAGTAAGAAAAAGTACTAGGTCACATCAGAGGCTTGGGAGATCATTGTTAAGAAACTGAGAACTGTTGTAAAATTTATCATTAAATACCTTAAGTTTGGGTTATGCTATAATAGAATAAGTATGTAAAGATAAGCATGTCAGCAGCCAAAATGCATTACAAGTTGAATATTTTACTATACACATTTTAAAAAATGGATAGATTGGCCTAAACGTTGGACAGATGTGTGTGCTTTTTTTTTTAATTCATGGGAAATGTTATTCAGAAGTGAAGAGACATACAAGGGAACAGATTTAGTGGAACACCAGGCTGTGATTTTTTTGATGTGTATTGTCATGCAAAGCTAACTAAATAGTTGAATCCAGCCAAGCTGGAAATGTGAGACTGTAGTCCACTGAAGGATGGGAGATGGGAGGAGTAACCTGGCCAGGAACTGAAACTTGCAAAACTGCTCCTTGTGAATAGTCTTTTTTATCTCAGTAATTTGTTGACACTTTTGCAAGTTTATTTCAGAGAATGTATCGTACATCAGTCGGAACAACATTTGTAAAACTCAGCGCATACCAGACACATGAGCTGCACACTCTCAAACTTGGCAGTTTTTTTCAGGTGCTCCATTCTAACTGAATGGAAGTCTAGTCTGACAACAAATGGTAGGGGCTATTTATTCTCACAATCTATGCATTATGGAACAGATTTAGCTTTCCAAAGGAATCACAATGTCTGCTGCCATGAGGGCAGACAAGAGTAAAAACAAAATAAAATTAGGAATGAGTACTTATTTCACTTCAGGCAGCTTTAGGAGGTGCAGTAAATCATGGCAAGATAAAAATATATATGTTTTCTTTATCATTTGCCCATAGTGGTCCTTTAAGTAATGCTTACACCTGCTAAGCATAGCTCAGCCCTGGTAACCAGTTCTCACATTCCAGTCTGATGACATAGCATGGTAATGACATCTTTAATAAGTGTATTCAATTCCATGTACATAACATGCGTCTATGTGCTGTCATAACAATAGCAAGGGTGTGTGAGTATACTGTCTGGAACACCTGACTATATATGGCTAGTACAACAATCTTTTCCTTCTGTATGTGTTTCATACATGGGCAGTATCCCAGGTTAAATGCAGTCACACTTGCATGTATTGTATCATTCTGTTACCACTATTAACAGTGCTTTCCCAAGTAAGAGTAGATTGCAAATTGTAGTACTGGAACCATACATCCCTGCATGCAAAGCTGGACTCTGAGTACTGACTATCGTGTTCTTGGTATACGAGCTGTGTGTTATTAAGTACTTGCTACTGGATATTGATCTGATATGTGGATATTAACTGTAGACTACTATGTGTATAGTACATGTCATGTACTAATGGCATACCTATCAGTGTCAGACGTCTATCTGCCAAACCATTAATCCTAGTGCATAACGTGTTGGCTAGCTGATTTCTGTCTGCCCTTTGTACAGATGTGCAGATGTCAGGTATCCATCTGGGCTGCTCACAGGCTATCTATGCTTGACTGACACTGACATCTCTGCCCAGCTGTGTTATGAATGCCACAGCTAGGAAACCCCACCCTGTATGCATCACATGCCATGGATACCTCAACTAGACTACCACAGTCAACAGAACATGCTTGGGTACAAGTCTCCAACCCAGACACTGGCCATGTTATGTAATATATGTTGCATAATGTCAGTTGAAACACCTCACTGACCCTCTTCAAGAGACAACCAGATGATTGGATGTTGCATTTAACTGTTAACCTGAGGATCACTTACATGGCATCAGTTGATAGATGGCCTGCTGACAAATGTCAGGTGGCATGATACCACTGTATCCACATCACTGACTCTTCTCATCACTCATTGGACAATATCCTGGTACACACCTAGGAACACTTGCACCTATGGACCCCAGTACTGACAAATGTGTCAGTGTGCATTGCTGAGAATAACAGTGTCTGTGTGTTTGTAAACCTGCAGTTGATAATACCCTGAGGACCTTCTCACACACTACACCCCCCCCCATTACCATAGTTAGAAATGGCTGCTGCTGTAATGGACATTAAATGTACCTTGTTACACTCTTCACCCTATGGGCTACCTGGAGCTTGCAGTACCACACAACACTGTTGTACAAATGGCTAGATAGGCATGGGTTACCCTTTGAGTCCTGGCAAGTGTGTGTATGTGTGCTAGTGTGTATATTTGTAGGATACAGCATTCTGAGGCCACATTCTCCAAATACAATACACCTGGCCATACAGTATAAGGCATAGCAATGTTGCTGACATTAGGAGAACCATGGAAAACCATCACCCTACTATCCCTGTGACATGTGCAATAAATGCATATCCCTGTAGTAGCAATGATGAGATAGACAAGGAGTAGTATTGCAGTCCTGGTCAATGTGTGATTGCGGGTATGTCAGAGTATCATCATGGGTTTCGGTGAGTAAAATATCCAATGTGGGATGTAGGTGCTGGGTATACTGTCTTTACACCATGGTACCCCCAGTACATGTCCCAAGGTCCACTGTATGAGGACCACTGTCACCATCAACCATGCAGGTAACTGAGTACACTATCCAGCCCAATGATGCATGTGCTGTGTGCAAATTATCTGCAACAGAATGGACTCACTGACAAGGTAGTTAGCACTGATAATCCCAGGTCTCTCAGCTGTATCTTTGACTTTTATGTGTTTGCCAATGTGTATATGACAATATGGCATACTATGTATTGTCAATTAACACCCAGTACATCCCCTATTACCATACTGTACAAGGCCTGGTGATGTTCCTCACTTAACAAGATACTCGGGACACACCTCATCCTAAAAGCTGTGTGGTGTGTGCAATTAAGGCCAAACACATTAGTAGCAATAAGTACCTAGGTAGTGGTTCTACTCTCAGTGTTTGCCAAGTAAGTGTGTGTGTATATGAAGGGATCTACTACAGTTTACAGAATATACATGTCCCAGAAGGTCATCTGTCTGAGAACTGACTGGCAAATGCTAACATTTCAAAGGAATCATATCATGGAAATTCATTCCATCAAAACTAGTAGTAGATGTGAAATGCCCTCTTCTCCACTGTATAGCTGTACAGTGATAATGGAGTTGGTATATATTGTTGGCTGTCGATGTTGTGGACACAGCCACCCTCATTGGGATTATTGTTGTGTGTATCCCCACACTTAGTCTGCTGTAATACTGTACAGTGTATGTTAACAGGTGAAGTAGTCGTCACTCAGGCTATGTGCAGCTCTACACCACCCACACCCTCCAAAGTGTAGGGCTGTGCCACCCACACCAGTACACCTATGTTTACCAGTGCCGGGATTGCACTACATTTGGGAAGGGGACATATACCCTGCCAGTACCATCGTCAATGACATTAAAGCAGCAGACTGATTATTTACTGATGTGATGTTTTGCCAATTATGTCTTTGTGGAATTATATAGGCTAAAATGGGTTCACTGCAAAATTAAATACATCTATGTGTACAGTATTCTCTGTGTATTGCATCAACACCAAAGCCTCTCTGTGTGTGTTATACACAAACATGTGGTGTGTGCCACCCAGTACACTTACCATTGTCCACTGTAGAAGGGCTGCTGACATCAGCCACCATGCACTCACCTGTATACACCCCTCAGATCTATCAGCCATGTGGCACATGCAGTAACTCTTATACAGACCTGTTACTTGTGTTCAGCTGTACCCAGGATATGACACAGTCAATGTGTCACCACAGTGCCATACCCCTTATAGGAAACAACAGCAGACCAACATCCTGCTGACACATAGACACCTACAACACAAACTGAATATATTATGGAAACCACTATCAGTCAGTGTTAATAACAGCTATAATGCATCTTTGCTGAACAGCTACACATCCTGACATGTAAACATTAAACTTTCCTTCTGAAAACATGTTACACAGCATTACATTGCTACACCTTAGTACATTCACTCTGTGCATCAGAACCATATTAGACTGTCCCTGCATCAATAGTATTGATGACACGGATGTGGCACAGGTGTCATCATATGCACAGGGTGCATTGTGGGTTTGTCAGAGACCTAGGCTGAGCCGTTTGGTTGACATCATGTGTGTGTGTTAGGGGGTTTCTTTATTAATTGGGCTGTGCAGATGTGGTGTGTGTAGGTGTAGCTGTGTTGGTGATGTGTGTGTGTGTGTGTGTGTGTGTGTGTGTGTGTGTGTGTGTGTGTGTGTGTGTGTGTGTGTGTGTGTGTGCGTGTGTGTGTATGCACACAGTTCGGCCATGTGGCTGCCCTATACAGGGGTTTGTTGGACAGCTGCAGACCTTACAAGGCAGGGTGTGCAGTTCACCATCTCTGGCCATGGACACGAAAACTGTGCTTGCCAAGGGTTCCACAGGCACTACTAGGTACAAGCCCAGATATGCTACTCTCCCCTGATGATGACAAATGTCAGCTGGATCCGGGTCCCTGTTGGGACTGTCCAGGGCTACGTGCACATGGTCTGCTGTATTGTGGTGTGGACAGCACCCCCCTTCAGTGCTGGTGCTGGTACTGCCACTATGGGGGCGGCTCTCACTTGTTGCACATCCATGTAGACCTCCACCTGTTGGTGTTGCTGACCTACCTCCATGTGGCTCTTGCCCTACTCCCACCATATTCTCTAACACGGACATTGCACGGTCAAGGATTCCCACCATCTCACCCAACCATCAATCCAGGACCTCTACAAAATAACGGGTTCCTATCAGATGACCGAAGACAGAGTATATCGAATGCATCTTGGTCAAACTTGAAATGTTGAAAAGGCAAAATGATGAGATGGCATATAAGTGAATTATTTTCCTGGGAAAGAAGTCGTATGGCTGCTTCTGTCACTTTGCCATTTTTGGCACTGTAGTGCGATCTCAGAGTTGGTATATTTAAGTGGGGGGTGTAGGGGGCACAGCCCCCCATGTTGGGAGGAGTGTCGGGGGTGAAGCCTCCACTTTATGCAATGTTTTAATGTCTTTTTTTTTTTTTTTGGAACAGCGATTTTTTTCCCCTGGGAAAACTTAGCTTTTCTGGTTGTTCGATGTCTTGTGAATTTGAACTTTTGAGTTCGATATAACAATGTTCGATCATTTGATCATTCATTGTTATAATATAAACCCAAAATAACGGTGGGCAGCTGCGAGATCACGGATGTTGTCAATAACAGCAGAATGAGTAGCCCTTTTTTGTCCCTGTTTGGTATAAGGTTTCATATGTGCTTGTGCCTCCATGATGGCCTGAAGCATCTGTGGTGACAGCTACTGTGGCACTTCTGCCAGGGGCATGATGGGCAGCAATCCTCCTATGAGCACCCCTGTACATCTGCCTTTATTGTACCTCGCCGGTCATCTGGCTATGGCTGCTGTGTACAGACACACTTGCCATAGTACCCACACTGTCCTGTCCCATGCCACCTCCCGCCAACTGTCCCTCATCTATGGCCACTGGTGATGGGGCATGTATAGGCAATGTGACTGTGTGTGGGGATGGGGTGTATAACAATGGGATGTCAACCAATGGCACAGCTTCAGCCCCTGACAACCCTGCCTGTGCCTCACCATACCTATCATCACTGTCTAAGTCTGTATGGACACTAACATCAGTTTGCCTGCAGGAGGGATCCTGACCCACCTCGCCACCTGTGAGGAGAAAACAAAAAAATGTACTTTAAGACCTCTATGTCATTGCTTACCTCTACACACATGAGTGCGCGTGCACACACACACACACACACACACACACACACACACACACACACACACACACACACACACACACATACACTTACAAGTGAGGTGGCACAAAAATATTATACAGACCTCTCATTACCCAACTGTCAACATGCATGACATATGGCACTCAACAGCACGCACTGCAGCTATACTTAATCCCTGTTACCAACATTATACATCTCAGTGATGCATGAGTTGTGTTAGTAGGTGATGCCCCGTCCCCTGGAATACACTGCACCCATGTACACAGTATTGCTGTGCACATGTTAAGCACCCTGCCATGTACTGTGCACCATACCTCACAGGTGTACACACCCTTGCTGAATGTGTATATGTGTGGCAGTTATGTTTGCTCTGTTTCTCACAGCCCTTATGTGTTTGTCTGACATATACCTGGGTTGATATGAGGACAGATGTCAATAGTGAATGCCTGACATCCAATTTGCAGATCTCATCATCAGCAGTGCATGTATGAGAAATAAAATCCAATTATACTGACAACATCCCAAGCTTACTGTGGCTATGAGGAGTATACACACCCTTATTGACATGCCACCCTCTTCCCTGATATGCCATGGGGCCACAATACTGCATATGTTAACATTACACACACCTGATATGTGACATATGACCTGTGTAATGAAATTCATATCAAACAAATGTGTTAGTTGTGCAGATGTTGATTGAGATGCATACAATATGTGGGTTGCATAAGTATGCACACCTTTAACATGATGGATTGTTGCAGCACCTGTTAACTGAACTACAGCAGTCACTATTCCTGGAAGGTGTATACTAGCATGGCCAATCTTCACTTGCTGTTATTTGGTCACTCCACCCTACAAATGTCCCCCAACTCTTCCAGATTAAAAGGTCAGCTTATGTACACAGCCCTTGGAGGTCTCACAATGCCTTCACTATTGCTGTGGAGTCAGGGTATGCCTGGCACAATGCATGACCTTGGCTGTGTTCAGATACAGCCATTCTTAGCGAGCTTTGGATGTATGCCTCAGTTCACTATTGTGTTTCAGGACAACACCCCTCCCCATCGTCAGCCTTTTTTCCAGATGCTTGACAACTATGGGCCACACATGAGTGCCATTTTCCAGTGTCCCAAATTCAGAACACCATGTCTACTAGTCTAGTTCCTGCTAATGAAAAGCAAACCTACAGGTGTATACTGGCACCAGCAAGGTACAGATGGGGATGGTGGGCCTGAGGTAGAGTGAGGTGTTGCTTGTGCAGCACATGCATCTTTATTAATACTGTCTGTAGATTTCAGCCTTGGTCTGGCACCATTATACATTGCAACACATGCCTTTGGGAGACTTGATGCTATGCATATGCTACCTGTACAGACCCATGGATGATGTCTCCTGTGGAACAACTCTTCCAGCTGATTACCCTAACCCACAGGCCATACTTATGCAGAGTCCAGGTAATTGTTGACACAGGTACTGCACAGGCAGCACTTGCTAGACATTCCTGCTAGTCCCTCACTGTTACTGCATGTGTCTGGGCAGCCTCCATGACCAGTTTGCAACATATATTGTTGTCTGTCTTGGATGGGCATCTGTTTATTTTCTACACTAATGGTGTCCCATACTTCATCATCACATACAGGCTTGTCTGCACTGTTTGCCATGGTATATGCAATGGCGAGGTAAGGCTACGTCTCCCACTCCTGAGTGCTATGTTTTGAATATGGGATCCATTCCATGATTTGTAAGATATGTGCAAGCCACGTCTGCCTCTGTTGCAGGTGAGTGGGCAAATGTCATGGACATACGTCTTGGAGAGCAGGCCATTACTTGGTGTGACATTGAGGACCCGTACTTGATGGAAGGTCCATACTCAAGATGAGTGAATGCTGCAGTACCTCAAAAGCTGCTTCCACAATATGTTATTTGGAGTGTGTGCACACATATGCTTCCATTGTCTGTTAAGGTATGTATTCCCTATATTTGTTGTCCTAACATAAGATTCCATCTTGCACATTCATTGCTCATGTTAGGATCACAGTACTGGTTGTAGAAGTTGTGGAATGTGGTATTGTGATATGCTGTTGTGTAGATCTGTAGCAGGTGCCATTGTAATACTGGTATATACACTCACTGTTGTAGCCACTGTATAAGGGTAATGTTTCAGACATGTCCCTATTGAAGGCCAAGTTTCGCACCATTATGTTAATCTCTGTCCAAACATCTTGCACTGAGAGGTTGTTAGTTATACTGCAGGACTGTTACATATCCTTCAAATATGCCACCATGGTCACCACTGTGATGCAATGCAGTTAACAGCAACAATACGTGAACATGTACAGCATGCATTATGCGTAGGTGTATTAAATGTGTTCATGGCAAATGCCATGGCCATAACATGGCTGGTGTATTGGCAAACCTGAGCAAAATACATCCATACTCACCAGCCACAGGCTGCTGCCTCAGAGATATATCAGAGGGACGTACATAATTGTGTGAGAGATGTGATGTCAGTAGCCACACCTATGGCATTGGTACAGGGTGGGAGCAGCATTAAAGTGCATCAACAGTACAAACCCACAATACTACAGATTATGCACATCTGTTCATTACTACACTGCAGCAACTGACTAAGTTAAATGACATATGCATGAAGATACCTTACAGATGAGGATGGATAAGGAACAGTGGTCTACTAATGTACCCTGAGGCCTTACCTGCATGCTCCTCTCCATTGCATGGGTAGCACCCACCTCCACAATGCTACATCCTGGTTCTTGACTTTGCTGGCGGGCGGGTGCCCCAAGGCAGGTTAGGAGCTCCTCCACATGTGTTAGTGGGGGCTGGATGGCATGACCCCCATCTGTGGCTAGCTGGTCCCTCCTAACTGCAGCAGCACACTGACAGGCATGGTGGATGAGGTCAGTGCAACGATGTTGCACCTGCTCATAACTGCAGTTATGCAGGCAGACATCATTTACCCTGTGGGTGAGCGCGTTCCACAGGACAGTCTTCTCCTGCAGATCATGGGCCAAATGCCCAAAGAGGGTTCCATGGTGATGCACCATGAAGTTGATGAGGATGTTATTCTCTTGTGGATTGAAAGCTGGCAATTGCTCTCTTGACATAGTACTTGCAAGACATAAACAGGTAAAAAGGTCTGAGGACCTCATACTGCAAGGATATCATAGTTGTTAACTGACATCTCTCTCCCCCCTGCCATATCTGCATAACTAATCTGAACACACACTTAAGTGGGTATGTTTACACCAAACCTACTGTTAGGACATACATCCTATTGTGCAACAAATATTGAAATGTGTTTCTATTCATGTTCCATGCTGAAACACTATCATTGGTGGCCTGTTGCTAACAATGTAACCTGCATGCCATTGTAATGGCCACTGTGGTTCCATATATGCATGTGTTCTATTTGCTATGCAACTGTTCCAAATCTGGTGCTTTGGGTTACTTGGAATATGTATGCATGTTGTTATAACTAATCCTGGATTGTGTTGACTATTAGTACCCACATATGTTCTAAAACTGCAACACAATAGCATGTTTGGGAAGGTTGTTCCCAGCAGAACCACCTCTCCCACCTCATCTGGCCATGGCGACAGCACATTTGGGACCCAACCCGGGACCTCGTCATCTGCTGGTCCTGAACTATCTTCAGGTGAAACCACCTCAGAGGATGGGGCCTGTCCCCCCTTTGTGAGTGAGCACAGACAGGATCCTGTAACCTGAAGTCAGGTCCAGGGTCTTTGGCATAGGGAACTCTGCAGAGAATTATGGGAACTGCTACACCACCTTAAGGCCCTCATGACACATGTAGAGGTTCAGCCTGCCCCTCCTGCTCAGCCCCCAGCGCAGCCACTTTCAGGACCAAGAAGGTGCAGTGGTGAATGCCCATGGGTGGGGACCTCAGACCTACTGCTTCCATTTTTGGGCTCATGGGCTTCCAATTTCCAAACACTCTTTCCTGTCCAAGGTGTTTACACTCCACATGTGTCATATACTGCCCCTGTATGCTGTCTTGTCTGTCATGTCTGTCTTCCAAACCAACCTAACTCCCCATATATACCTACTATCCTTCCCTAGCATCCCACTCTCACCTTAACACAAAAAGGGTAATCTTTTACCAACACAGATGTGACACCATATATAATTGTCCATTTTGCACCCACTTACAACTGCTTATGGGTGCCTTAATCACTCTGTATCCAACAGCTCTTGTTCTGGCCAGCAAATACATTATCAGCCCTTGCAAGTGTGTAACCCAGGACCCTGCACATCATAGCCACATCAGTTTAACATTAAGCCATCTGAGCTGCAGATATATGTGATGTGTTCTCTAACATATCATGCAGCACAGTCATTCAACAATAGGGGAAATTTATGTATATGTGTATATATATATATATATATATATATATATATATATATATATATATATATATATATATATATATATATATATATATATATATATATATATATATATATATATATTATATAAATATAAATATATATATATGTGTGTGTGTGTGTGTGTGTGTGTGTGTGTGTGTGTGTGTGTGTTTTGGTGTACACATACACATATGTATGTATATATATATATATATATATATATATATATATATATATATATATATATATATATATATACACATCTGTGTCTGTATATATGTAGACATACATGTCTATATATATATATATATATATATATATATATATATATATATATATATATATATATATATATTTATATTTACATTTATATATGGAGTGCCTTCAGACATATATATATATATATGTTTGCTTTAAGGCTGAGAATCAAACCTATACCTTATGTGTAAGAGGTGCACACCTTAACCATTATACCAGCCCTTGAAGTACCAGTACTGCTGATTGTCAGAATTATTCCATATTAGTATTGTGCATTCCTCTAATGAAGAAAAACTGTATAAATAAGTACAAGTACATCAGACCACTGGAGCAGTTATTTTTTAATCACTCATCAGTCTTGAAGGAGTTTTTTTTTTTGGTTTTCTGTCTTCAGTTTGGGTTGAGGTGTTGCCATTGTACAGAACTACCCAGGGCATAAATCTCCCTAATTACTCTAAAAAGACCATATTAAACTCTGTCACAGATAATCTAGCTTAATGAAGCTCTTATGTCCCTATTTTGAGTAGGTCACCACTAACATTTATTTTTCTTTTAACAAATCATTTATTTTACTAGGTCATATAAATATGGAGAAATTCTTCAAGATTGGAGACATGCACTTATTAAACCTATATTTAAGGGAAAGGGGAGTAGGACAAACCCAAAGTCATACAGACCCTTATATCTACTTTCGTGGAAAAATAATAGAGAAGGTAATATTGGATAAGTTATTATCAGAACTGGAAAGGATGGGACTTGAAACCATATACCAGCATGCCTATGTTGAAAATAGATCTATTACCACCTGTAACATGATGCTCTATAACAATACAATAACAGATATGAATGAAAAATTGTGCTGTGACGTAATTTATATAGAGTTGACTGTAACATTTGACAGGGTCATTCACAAAACACTGATCAATAAGTTAAAACAATTGGGTATTGATAGCCTCTTGATAAGATGGATAGCCGCATGGCTTACAAATAGGACATGGCAGGTATCATACGGCAACTGGACAGGTGAAATTTTTGGTTACAGTCAGGGTGTCCCACAGAGTTCTATCCCATGCCTATACTTGTTTAGATTGTATCATTCAGATCTATCTATTTTCATTTGAGGAATTCTACAGTCTGAATGCAGATGACTTGAAATTGGGTAAACTGAAAACCTGTTTTTTTCATATAGGGCATGTTTGAAAAAGAACTTGACTAAATTAACCATTTGGGCATTGGAGTAAAATATGCTGATACATACATCAAAAACTAAACATGAGATTTGGGAAACATAAATTGATAGGTGAATATTTAATACAGCATACAGTGATTGAAACTGTAGTTTCATTTAAGGACACAGATGTATGGGTAGATCCAGCTTTGTGTTTTTCTAATCATAGTTAGAGAACTACAGGTTGTATAAAAAAAATTATAATGTCTAGGAAATCAGAAATTATGAGGTCATTGTTTATTAGTTACATTAGACTTAAACTTGCATATATAATAACAGTATGGAAATCTTGTAAGAAAACAAGCATGAGTAAACTAGAAAGAGTGCAGTGGGCATCCATGGATGTGAACATTTAAGTTAATATGAAAAACTAAAATATCTCAACTTGTACAGTGTCTCATACAGACATTTAAGAGGAGAACGTATTCAGGTATACAAGGCATTTAGAGACAACTACTTCTGGGAATGTTTGGGTTTATGAAAAAGTAGTAGAGAATCATTAAACAAACTATGTAGAAAATTCTATAGGAATGAAAAGCATATTAACTGGTTCTCTGAGAGAGTAGCTGATGTAGGGAATAACCACAAAAGTACATTAAAGCAATCAGTAGTTTAGACATTTTTAAGAACAACCTGGACCACTCACTTATTATGGGAGCAACTGTTTTGGTAAGTTGGCAGGCTAGAAGGGCATTAATGTCTGTGCTTTGAAATATTTGCATGTATGTATTTATATATGTAATTTATCATTTTCTACAAGCAATTATCTGCACAGGTCAGGTTTTGCAGACTGTAACAAGTGTGTCCCTATCCCCACTATTTGGAATCATATTTCATCTGTCTAAGTCATAAGTCATAGTCCTGGCAGGATTGATACCTTAAATATGTCCTCTTTATTTTTGTGGAAAAATAATGGAGAAGGTGTAAATATATATCTATATCTCAATATATATATATATATATATATATATATATATATATATATATATATGTACACACACAGGTATATATATATATATATATATATATATATATATATATATATATATATATATATGTACACACACACACACACACACACACACACACACACACACATATATATATATATATATATATATATATATATATATATATATAGATAGATAGATAGATAGATATAAACAAACCACTGGTTAAATCACTCAAGAAATCTTGTTTTCATAGCATAATATGTGTTGATATATTAACATAAATAAAGGTTCCATGTAGATTTAATTGTTCTTCTAGTGGTGTAGTTTATATAGCGCTATGTGTGTCATGTCCAACATTTTATGTTTGCATGACCACTAGAAGTTTGTGCACTAGGATTAGAGAACACTTATATGCTATGAAAACACATCATGAGAACAACGCACTATATAAGCATTCCATAAGATGTCCACAATTTAAGAAATTTATTTTGTGTTGTTAGATTTAAGGGGAGGTAATTTTGAAAACCAGGTGGGAATGAAAGAAGTTGAGTGGCAAATACGTTTGGTTGCCCATGCTCCACCTGGTTTAAATGAAAATGTGAATATAAAATGTTTTTTAAACAACAGAAGATCCAAGGTTTATTCTGTTTGATTTATTAAAGGGTTAAATTTGATTTGTGTTTAAGAAATGTTTTTATTGGCTGACTGGCATTTGTGTAGTATTTAAATAAGTTTGGTCTGTTTTTGTAAGTTATTTCTAATGAAATCTTCAGATGTATAGTGGAAGAATAAAATTGTGCTTACGCTAAAAACAGGATTTCTTGAGTGCTTTTTACCGGTGGTTTGTTTGTTCTTTTGTTCCTTTACTGGTTTCTGGTCTTCTTGGTTTGGTGATTGGATATATTTTTATATATATAAATATGTGGATTCACTTCAGTGCGCCCCCAACACCCCCCTACTTAAATATTTTCACTCCGAGCTCACACTACATACAAACACACACAAAACACCACCACACAAGCCAGTGGCATAACTACGTTAGAGGCACCCTTAGGCAAACTTTTCCTAGGCGCCCCAACATCCCCCACCCCGGGAACCCAAGCCATCGAGATGACCGAAGCCAAATGGATAGAACAAAAACAATTTTCAACAGAGGCTACCACTGCACCATCAAATATGTAAGGACTTAAACATTCAGAATCCCGAAGTCTGAAAATTCAAATGCCTGTCAATTTTATTTAACATTTGTTAATCAGGACAGTCTGACTTGAAACAAAAAAAAAAACAATTTTCAGCAGAGGCCCAGGAAGAAATAATGCAGACATGTCTTGTAACATGGGAGGACAGTAAGTAATTGAATTAAACTGAAAACATCCATGCGTATCCTTTACTTTAAGCCATTGTTTAAAATTATACAGGATTGTTTCTTTAGCTTGTACTCACTGCTTGCCAGGGCAAGATTTTGCTTCCCAGTTACATGGAACTGGATGAAACAAAAGTATAAGTCTATAAATTAATGTGTGAGTAAGTGCAGTGGAAAATATATTTCTGCAGAGTTCCATTAAGCTGCAGATGAATATATTTTTGAAAAGTGGTAGAGATATTTATAGGAACAGCATGGGTAAGGACATGTTGCCTTCTTTCATCTTTCAAGCAGAATCATAAAATGCCAAAATAGATACATTTCAGCTCTGCAGGTAAACTCTAAAAGAAGCTAAAGTAAAAAAACATACACACACAATCCAGCACAGTCAAATCCAGAGCCAACAAATGTGTGTTTTTTTGATTTATAAAGTATAATAGGTAGAAAAACAGCAACAGGAAACTAATATCAATATATAGAACTAGCTGCAGCAGCAAAGGGTTAACCTTTGGAATAGTTGAAGTGACCTTGTTGCTAGCAGTTCCTGGTTACATCCCCCTTGGAATGCTATACCTGAATGAAGACATGTGTCTCATCTGACATTTTCTGTTGTGTAGAGACAGTGATAGTGCACTGTAGAAGAGAAGCTGGATGATGCAAGATAAGCACCCCCCCCAGATATATACTATGTCACCTCACCTCTGCTCTCTTGTAAATAAAATAATGCAAGGATAATGCAGTTGATGCTATCAGATGCACAAATATCATAATAAGACTGACCCACATTCAAAGAAAATACATTTTGCCAGTGGCAGATACATATTAACTCTGGGCTGTCTTCAAAATCATAGGCCCCTTGAACATGAAACATACACATGCTCTTTGATACACCTTCCTGACTGTATTACATTATATTTCTTGTACAATATAGTACAGTTGTTAGAGGGCATTTTAAGTGTATTGTTTTGAACATTTTTCCAGTAAACAATGAAACAAAATGCATACACCATGCTTTGAAACATGTTATGCATGCATACTAACAGTATGCTTTGGCTATAAGTAGCAGCTCACCTTCTACTGTGATTATTAAACATTTAACTTAAAAGAGCTGTACCACCCCGTGTTATCTGCAAATAGCTATTCTAGAGACTCAAAGGCAATGACAATGACCCAAGGCAGATACCAATATACCCAACAAACTAGCTAAAAATGGAAATCAGATGAGCAAAATCATCACTGCAGAAAAAATATATATATTGGAACCACTAAACTGTTGACGCCTTAGCACAGTTACATCTATTACAGCCACCAACATCTTATTGTTAGTTCAAATACAGATACACACATGCTGAGTCTTGCCAGCTACTGCAGGCTTAATGCAGTCTAGGATTTTTTTTCTTCGATTTTAACTACTACTACCTCCATCAGTTTAGTTTAGCAAAAGTCTGCAAATGTCCAGTGTGCAGAGGAACCAAAACAAATTTCCCTGGGAGCCTAGACTCCAGCTACTCAACATCACCAAAATTAATCACATTCTCAATGACCTGCTCTACTGCTTCAAGTGTTTGCATTGTGGAGAATATAGCACATAAAGCAAGAAGAACCAAATGCTTGGAGAAACTCGGGAGTAAAACAGTATTTTGTTTACATAGTTTAAAGCAACTCCAAAAAAGCCAGCGTGAATATACCCACACAATTAAGAAACTATAATAAAAACTACTATAGACCAGCTAAGAAATAATTGCTTTTTAAACCAGCAAATCTTTTTATTATGCTTCATGGCATGTATTTCAAGATTCATTCACTCAACTGTTTCTTTGGGTACCCGCTGATGCTGAAACAATAAACAAATAACCACAACATGTGCAAAGCGAGCAAATACAAAAACTAAAGATCAAAATGGTCACTGTCCAGGGTGCTGCAAACATGGCATTCCTCAAATGTATCATCTGAACCAGTACCGTACAGTTATTCCTTGCACATTACATCAAAAACATTTAGTCACTCTCACAGTCAAATCTGGGAGAAAAGTACAACGCAGAAACAGGGATATGACATCCATCTATGTAACCACGTCCCCAGTCTCCTTGTTCTTACCTCCAGACTTGTCCCATCTGCAGCAATGACAGACTGACAGTAGATGACAGACTGCCAGATCCATACAGACAACCTGCACAAGTTCTAAACCATCCGTTTTGGTTCCCGCTCGCAAACTTGAAAATATGTGCTGCACTGCGCGCGATGATGTCAGCACGCCCGCGGCTACACTTCTTTTTTCTTAAAAAGAATGCCCTAAAAAAAAAACAAAACAAAAAAAAACCTATTTTTTTAAATTAAATTAAATGATTACCTAGTCAGCGGATTCCCCTGCCCAAAGTGCCTCCTGCTGCTTGGCGCCCTGAGGCAATTGCCTCACTTCGCCTCTCGAAGTTACGCCACTGACACAAGCTACATTCTCCTCTTACACACACATCACTGCAACAAAACACACTGACACACACCACAGCACCTACCCAAAACCCTTAACACACACACACACACACACACACACACACACACACACACACACACACACACACACACACACACACACACACACTTACCTGAATACATAACCACAGCAAAAGTTCAGAAGCGCGAAATTCAAAACCTCCGGTATTCGAGGTTTTAAATTTCATGCTTATGCACTTTTGCTGTTCTCAGGATTCGAATTTCTGGGCTCGGAATACTGAAATTCAATATTTCAGTATTTCGAGCTTCTGAAGTGAATATATATATATATATATATATATATATATGTAAACCTGTCAAGGAAACAGATGACCAACGCTTTTGGCCGACATGCCACAGGAAACAGGCGAACATTGGGCACACTGAATAAAAAATGCACTTATAACCTATGTTACATTGGTATGTTTTGTTACTAGAACCTTTTTTATTACTACAGTTTGTAGTATATAAAACTGCAGAATGGTTTTTAAACATATAACTACAGAAGTGAAACTACTGGCAAACGTGATGAGTTTCCATACGCTGGCACCTGACTTAACACGTGCTGCCTGGCTATGAACTTAGTCTATTGACTGACTATCTGGCAATAAATTGCTAATAAATTATGGCTGTTGCATATGGAGGACTGTAGGATTTCTGAAGGTTAAAGATAAAATGAACCTGGGCAGGCTATGGATTGATTACCACACCGTGGATCACAAGTTGTTTTGGCATTGCCCGGAGTAGTGTGGGTGAATTAGCGAATTACATGTAAAAGTATCTAATGCCAGGTTGGTAAAGTAACTAGTTGTACTTACTACTAGTTGTAAATTGTTATTAAAACCTGCTTGCTTAGGTACAAATGTGCAATAATTGACAAATGTGCTGCTAAATATGAAATATATATATTGAGAGATCTGAAAAACTCCTGAAATTAGCATCAATTGTCTGTTATAGATAAGAAAATGTTTCATTCAGTGTTAACCCGCATCAGTAAAAAAGAAAACTGGAATTAGGACCTGTGGAAAAAAATGCAGTTGTTTTACCCGAGAATTGGTCAGCCATAAGACATACTGGCTGTTAGCCTTAAGACACACGCAATGCCCCTGGAGAAACGTGAAGAAATGAGAAACGAGTTCACAAAAGCCGAGAATAAGAAACCAACAAGCAAATGGGAATAAGATTGAAGAGCTGGAGGATGGGAAGGACAAAAGAAAGGAGGACAAGAAAAGTTGACCCATATGGACTTGGGTTATGGGTTTATATCCTGGGTTGATATCTAACCAGAACGGAGCAGGGAACCGATTGTCAAACTGTGAAACTGCCTTCAAACTTCACAATGTGAGAGCTTGTTCTAATTTTCTCCGCTTGATGAAATTGTGACTGATGAAACGAATGCACATTAGAATGTTGTCGGACTTCACCCTAGCGCTCTCGGTGGGTGCCCAGCCGCTATCGGTGGCTTAAAAGAATATGCAAAGAAGATACCAGACCATATTCCGTGAATGAATCACC
Organism: Protopterus annectens; assembly: GCF_019279795.1. NCBI lineage: Eukaryota > Metazoa > Chordata > Ceratodontiformes > Protopteridae > Protopterus > Protopterus annectens. The sequence continues at coordinate 501,036,622 of NC_056739.1, forward strand.
TAGGTAATACAGCAGGTGTCAGCAATGGCAGAACCAGGCCCCAAATCCACTGGCAGAACTTTTCCAGGAATCTGTTTTGGGGTGGGGGTCGTCCTATAGAACATTCTGATTGGAAATTTGTGTAGTACTGCTCATAATTGAGCATGTGTCTGCTGTGGGATACCCTGTGTGAAAAAAAAATTAATTAGTTAATTGACTGACAGATCAATCTGGATCAAAACTATGGATATGGAATTGAATTTGTTGATTGTAAGTGAAAGAAATTATATCTGATATATAAAACAATGACTTACTTAGCTGAAAGTCCTGAAAGGAAAAGGCTAAGAATGCGAAAAATATATATTCAATGACTGCTTAGAAATATATATATATTTATATATATGCTATATAAAATATTGTGTATTCAATATATCAAACATATATTCAAGTATATATGAGTCATATATATAGAAGTTATAGGTCAAATAGAAAGAGAAATGTAAATAAGATAGAAATAATGAATAAGACTATGATAAGTAGAAAAAGACTGAAAAGTAGTATGATGGTTAAATAGAATAATACTAGAAAGAATATAGTAGAAATAAAGCTAAAGCTTAAAGTGTAATCAGTTGCAGGTAATCAGAAGAGCGGCCTTTAGCCTGCCTGCCGCCTTTTAAGTGATGATTTTTAAGTATTAATTAAAAATAAAAAGAAAATAATAAATCAGTCTGCATGTGTATCTTTCCTCCTTCAGAAAGAATTTGTAAAGTGCGCACTAGTCAGAGATAACCAGCTGGTAAACAAAAAGGGAACAAAGGCATTTAAGAAGAGAACTGCAATTCCATTATATTCGAATCCAATCTATCTTTGATTGAATTGGAATCCTCCTGAGGGAGGAGGTTGTGACAAGTGCTTTGCTTGCAAGGCTAACATTCTGGGAAAAAATTTTTTGAAAAACACCATCTCAAACTTTTTCATAAGTTATTATGTAAGACCCTGTCAACCCCCACACTCAGTGAGGTGGGGTAAAGCAGCAATAAACTGTATAAAATATGTCGGCATCCGCCAATAAAACAGTCAAAATTCTTGCACAACTTTGTACTTTTTTTTGCCCTAATGTACATTAGAGTATAAGATACTTGAGTTCTCCTGCATTATTGTTTGTTATTGATTGACATTGTTTTGAATACTAAATGATTTTTACAGTCTGACTCTAACAAATTTATTTAACAATATATATATATATATATATATATATATATGGATCTACCTTACTAGATCGACAAGTTAAAACAGCGAAAACAACTTCACCGATGCCAGAAGATCGCAAATCACTTCACCGACGCCAGAAGATCGACAAGGCAGAAGACCGACGGAGGAAGACACCGACGCTGAGAACACTGCGATGGGGAAAGGATGTGTAAGTATGCAGTAGTGATGGACGATAGGGTGCGAGTAAGGTAAGTGTGCGATGTTGACGGTGTGTAGGGGTAGGGGTGGGATAAGTGAGTTAGGGTTAGGGCACGGGTTAGGTAAGGGTGCAAGTAAGGTAAGTGTGCGATGTTGGCGGTCTGTAGGGGTAGGGGTGGGATAAGTGAGTCAGCGTTAGGGCCCGGGTTAGTTAAGGGTGCGAGTAAGGTAAGTGTTGCGATGTTGGTAGTCTGTAGGGGTAGGGGTGGGATAAGTGAGTTAGGGTTAGAGGCGGGTTAGGTGAGTGTGTGATAGTGACGGACCTTAGGGTAAGGGTTTGGGTTAGGGTTGTAGATAGTTGTGTATGTATGGGTTAGTGTTGGTTTGTAAGGATTTTGGTGTGCTTGTGTTGTGTGTGTGGGTTTTGGATAGGGGATTTTTTTTGTTTGTTGGTATGATGTGTCGGGTGTATGAGATGTCGTGTTTGTGCACTGTCGATCTCCTGGCGTCGGTGAAGTGATTTGCGATCTTCTGGCGTCGGTGAAGTCGTTTTCGCTGTTTTAACTTGTCGATCTAATAAGGTAGATCCATATATATATATATATATATATATATATATATATATATATATATATATATATATAGATATCCCATTAGGTAAGGAACCAGCTTTGTACAATAACTGCAGATATTTTATTTCCTTGTTTATGATCATTTTTCTCCAAAGACCTGTTTATTTTACTATCCAGAAGACAGAGGAATACAGCAAGTTAAGTTTAGATGGTCCAGGTTTTACTTTTTTTTTATATTTCTAAAACAGAGTGCCTCCACTTTCTCCTAAACTCCACAAAGTTAGCCTTATTCTTTGTTCTGCAGTCTCCACATTATGTACATGAACTTGAGAACCCCTAATTAGCTTACATCAGCCTTTTCAATTGAAAATTCATTTACTTCTTTTATATTGTTTATCAAATTCATCTTAATAAGCCTATAACCCTCCTTTCAGGGAAATACAAGTCGGAGATCATACTAAGTAAAAAACTGGTAAATTTGACTAGAACAGTAGAGATATTTTCACACCATATATTTAGTATTTATTTTTATTTATGCATTTATTCACCTGGTAAGTTTTCTTGTATCAGGGTCTTTAACAGTCATAGTCTGGGCATTAAGTAAATAGGACAAACTTGTTATTGACAAACACAATGGAGGCATGCATAAATATAAGTAGATCATAGGGCAAAACAGTGCATAAGAGAGAAAGGCAATAGGTCAGAAAGAATTTTTGACAGCATAGCATGGGAAATAGTACTGCAATAAAATATAGATCCCAAATGTGTATACTTAAGGAAACGCAGATCAATAAATACAATGGAAATGTGGTATAAATAGCACCCCAAAATAAATAACTATTGTTAATTTAAATAACATTCTTGGAAAAAAATAATAGCACTTTACAGGGCCACTTCTAAAATCTAGAAGTTCATACTTTAGCAGGTTTGGGAGGCATTTGACTGAGTATGAGCTACTGGTATAGTTTATAATGTGTTCTGTATGAACACAGAGTAGATTCTGCCCTTCTGAGCTGGGAATTTATGGTTAAAGGCTTATTGTGCCTGCTTATTTGAACTGTTTCTTTCTGAAATTGGTACACCTTGTTTGCTGTACCATAGACTAGATTCAGACCTGCTGAATCTAGCATTGTTTGTATAACTTGAGCAGTAATCCAGGCCATCTTTTTTTGGCAAAGGTTTCCCTGTACCCTAGTGGCAGGAGTGTGCAGTTAGAACTTGTCTGATTGAAGACTGCTGGAACAGGACTCAGTTTTTGAGCTTTTGTACTAGTTAATTGTGTAATTTGTTTAAATCCATTTTCTCGTTTGCTATTGTTATAAAAAAACAGTTCTAGCTTGTTTTCCCACCTTTTCTGATACTAGAGTAGTCCAGATACAGATTTGCTGTATTCAAGACTGTATTGTGGTTTCTGAGTTCCCCAGACCTTTCCGTGTTAGAGAGAAGCCTCTCAGCTTGTCAGTTTCACCAGGATGACATTTTTTGCATTTGGAAAGGGGACAAATTAATCATTCCCGACTTTATTGAGAGAATGACTAGTATGACAGAATTTCTCTGCTTCACATATTCAACTGCTGACACTGAAATAAATTATTTAGACATCCTTTTATCTAAAGACATCATTAATAATAGATTTAAGAGCACTATATATAGAAAGCCTACTTATTCTAATTCCCTACTACATTTCTCAAGTAACCATCCATATCACCAAAAAAGATCAGTTATAAAGGGCCAATTAGTTAGAGCAGCACGGATGGCAACAGACGATTGTGATTTCCAGGTGGAATGTAGGAAACTGACAGACATGTTTGCATCAAGGGGTTACCCATTGTATTTGATTAACAACATTGTCTCAGAAGTTTCTAGTAAACGTGAAGAAGGGTATTTTTCTCCTTTGCTTCCTTTTAAAAATATTAATGATTTAGATGTTAATCCTGGTATTTCTATAACATCAGTAGAAACTTCTATATTTTTTCAATCTAAACCAAATTATAGTAGTAGCTTTTTGCATACTTATTCTCTGGATTTTCATCAGATCAAAGAAATTATCAACAAAAACTGGGAAGTTATTAAACATGATAAAGGATTAATTACCTTACTAGGTGAAAAACCTAAAATAACTTACAGAAGAGGGGATAATCTCAAATCCATTTTGGAGAAACCCAAGAAAAAACAAATGTCCAATCGTCCACACGGGATGTTCAAATGTGGGGCATGTAGCCAATGTAGACACATCAAAGTTGGTACCTGTTGCACTATTAATGGTAAAGAATATAAGATCAATAGTCATTTTAATTGTGAAACAAGGTCAGTGGTTTACGTGGCCCTCTGTAACCATTGTAAGGCTTTCTGTATAGGGAAAACCGAGCGTAAATTTAAAACCAGAATATATGAGCACATGAATGCAGTTTCCAAAAATGATGAAAACAATGCTCTTGTTCGACACATTGGGGACAATAGTGGGCATGTATTTGCTTTTGCCATTTTACAGCAACGAACACCGGATATCAGGGGGGGACCCTGGCAAGTTCGCCTAGAAATAGATGAACTACTTTGGCAAATTTGCACTAGGGCACATGTAACACCAGGTATAAATGAGGCTCTTTCTATAAAATGTGTCTTGAAGTGGCTTGCTTATAATAGATAAATTCTAGTACTTATTAGGCCTGTGAGTTTAGTTCTACAGTTTTGTTTCATTTTAGGTAGAAATGCATAAATTGTAGGGCTTATAATGTAGACATGACTCTTTTGTACACATACTGGTGACATTTAGTTTCATTTACTATACTAGCTTAAGTAGCGTTTGTTGTACCTTTTATAATCATCTAATTGTAAAGGTATTTATCTGAAAACATAAGGCTAGCTCACAATTGTACATAGAAATGTATTTTTATTTATTTTTATGCTGCAATGTAAGCTGACGGTACCTTTATAATAATTTTTTATTGCGATCTGGCAAGCCAGAGGGACACCTAAATTGTTGCTATATTACATCAGAGTTACCGCACAGCTTTTGTGAATGAGACCTACTTCAGTCTTTGTTTGTTTTATTAATAATAATTCTAGCATTTGGACAACTTTCACAAAGTTTGTTTAAATGTTATAGAAGACATCTTTTTGGTTATTTATAATCCAATGAGTAAGAAATGTATTTTAGATCTGTCATTCTCATATGCGTTTTTGCATTTGATAACAGTGTGCAAATGTTTATGGGTGGGCGATTTAACTTTTAGGTCGTCATGACAATTGTTTTATTTAACAATGCACTTTATGTTGATTGGGCAATTATTTTTTATTGATGTATAAATAATTGTTTCCTCAGTTCTGCTGTGTAATCTGAAGAAGGCGGTGTATTATTTCCGCCGAAAGCGCTAATTTTATTTGGGAGTTCATTAAATCATTTTATTATTCCAGCCTTCTCTTATTGTGTTCCAGTTCGTCTTGGTGTTTTTACACAGTTTGAGTGGTAAGCATTAGGTAGCCTATCTAACACAAGAGGAGTGGTTCCTAGTCCCCGTTCAACTTGCTTCTTTAAAAGCTCATGTTTGCATGTGTTTGCATGCCATGCAGCACCACTAAGTTACAGTAAACTATTTCTGGTGCCAGAAAGCCTGCTCTTCAATTTTTCCCTTATATCTAGTTCTCTTTTCTCTTGCATTTAGCTAGCTTATTCGCCTAACACTTCATCTGGCTTCTTGTAGCAATTATTGTAGCACACATAAGTTTTAGCAGCACTAAACATCCTACAAGGAAACAGCTCCAGTACTTATTAATAATGACCATCCCTCCTGACATGTCTAAAGGTCAGTTCCCTGTGCTTTCTCCTATTAACCTGGTGAAGTTGGGCATTCTGAGACAGTGTAGCAACTGCTTCATGTACACAGACAACCCTGTCCTCTTACCACCCAGCACTCAGACTTGTGAGAGATGCACTTATATATTCAAACTGGAAGACATGCACTCTCCAGCCAAGACTGGAATAGCTGTTCAAGAGGAGAAGGTCAACACCTGCTCCACACTATATGGAACACATAACCCTCCAGAAGACCACCATCACAGCTCTCACATAAAAACACAAACCACAAACCCACCTTCGCAGAGGCTCTAATAAACATCAACCCAAATAGCAGAGACTTCCAAATCAGAAACACACTCGACCACCACAACACAGCACAAATCACAAGACACATAGCTCACCTACACAGTGTGCCTCTCAACCTAAGCCCATAAGGCAAAACAGCTTGCCCAATACACTAATCATAGGTGACTCGATAGTGAGGCACATTAATGTCCCACTCACTAGGTTGAATAAGGAGAAGGTAACAGCTGTCTCTTGGGTGCCAGGATCCAACACATAATACATGCACTCAGGTCACTCCACAATAAGTACAAGTATGACTCTGTCATTGTCTATGTGGGTGTGAATGACCTGAGATGCACCTCCCTGGACTACATGAAAAGAGACATGGAGGAGCTCTGGGATTATGTGGCCCAGGCAGGTATGACCCTAGCCCTGAGCAACATCCTACCATCACCCAGAATGATACCGCAGTACAAGTAGAAAATGATTGATATCATGATATCAACAATTGGCTAAGTTTCTGGTGTCATTCTAAGGGGATCCAGTATCTGTCTGCTTGGGATGACATGATTGACAGACCTCAATGCTTTGCCAGAGATGGTCTGCATCTGTCACCCCTAGGTTTCCGGATACTGGCTAAGGCTCTTACCAACCCTATAGTGCATTTTTTAGGCAGTGTTCCAAAGACCAAATTTCCACCATAACAGCTATAAATAAATGCAATCTGAGGGTCATGTTGCTCAAAGCTAGAAGTCTAAATCTCAAGATGCACTCGCTTGAAGCACTCCTCAAAATGGAGAACACTGACATTTGTGCTGTAACGGAGACCTAGTTTAAAGCAGCAGAAAGCACCCCTGTGCTACTAGGCTATAACTCATTCCACACCTTTCAGCCCCAGAACATGGACCAAAGCTCCAAAGGTGGTGGTGTCTTCATATTAATAAAGGATATGCACACCTCCAGACTAGTAGCCCAGCACAATGCATTGGAGATACTTCAGGTACAACTAACAGTGGGTAAGACAGCGACTCAGGTTGTAGCCTACTACTAGTCCCTAACCATGTCTCAAGACTCTCACTCCATGTTCCTAAACACCCTGGAAACTATTAGAGTCCAACTCAACACTCCCCTGCCATTAACAAACTCTACAACAGAAGGAAGAAACTGTTGCAGAAAAAGGTGAAGTCCCAAGACTGGAAAAATTATCTTATTAGTCTCAACAAAAAGTTGAGATCCCTCATCAAAACCTCTAAAGTTAGCTATGAAGGCAGAATTGCGGCAAACACTAAAAACAACCACAAAGCCTTCTACAGTTATATCAAGAATCTCCACAGCAATATCCATATTTGCTCTGAGTTATTGCACAATGGTATCTCCTATACTGAGCCCACAGATATTGCCAACATAGTGTCCGACAAATTCAGTGCCAACTTTACCCCTCTCTCCTCTCCTGAAGGACCAATCACAATACCGGAAGAGTGCCAGGCACCCAGCATTACTGCAGCACAGGTTAAAGCTGCATTGTCCAAGGCCAAGACTACAGCTTCCATGGGATCCAACAATATCTCTGGCTGTGTTTTACATGAACTACAAAATGAACTGGCACCACATCTGTGTGCCCTGTTCAATCACGGCCTCACCTCAGGCTTTATCCCTACAGAATGGTGCACTGCTATGGTCATCCCTCTCCATAAATGGGGATCGACTACAGACCCTGGGAATTATCGCCCCATTAACCTGATGAGCCTGACATGTAACACTATGGAGCGCATCATCATGGACCTAATTAACATGGATATAGGGAATCTCCAAACTGAATACCACGCAATTTGGTTTTGGGAAGGGTAGATCATACCTGCTCAACTTGGTTGACTTCTTCGAGTCAGTCACCAGAGCTGTGGATGAAGGCAAGGCAGTTCATACAGCCTACCTCAATCTGGCCAAGGCCTTTGATACCATTCCCCACTCAGGAATTATTGATAGACTCACCAAACTAGGCATCAACCCCTATATCACTAGGTGAGTTGCAAATTGGCTCTCAGATAGAACCCACAGTGTGAAAGTAACAGACTCCAAGTCAGGCTGTCGACCAGTCACAAGTGAAGTTCCACAGGGATTGGTCCTAGGTCCTCTCCTATTTGGCATCTGCTTCTCAGAAGTCCAGGAAAACATGAAGGGACTCTGGCTAACCAAGTTTGCCAATGATTGCAAGCTGGGAGCCATTATTAACTCCCCAAGTGATGTTGACATCCTACAGAAAGGCCTCACTGAGACCAACTGGTATCAAAACCATGGCCTTAAGGTTAATGCCAAAAAATGCATTGTCATTCCCTTTGGGAAAAACTCAGTTCCCACTAATTGCCACATTGATGGTAGCTCACTGAACACTGAAGGAGTTATAAGAGATCTGGCGACACAGGTTGACATTAACCTCCCCTTCGACCACCACATTGCCATTGTGGCCAGAAAGTCCTTCTATGTGTCGTTACCAAGGGTTTTGCATCCAGGAAGAAAGAGGTCATCATCTCTCTCTACTCTTCCCTCATTAGATCAGTCATCGAGTATAATGCCCCATTTGGCATGTACCTCACTAAACACCTGCAACAGCTGGAAAGGCCACAAAAGTACCTCATGAAGAGGAACCTAGGCCTTAAACACACGCCCTACATGGACAGACTCAAAAAACTCCAGCTTTTCTCTGCCTCATATTATCTATTAAGAGGTGATCTCTGCTTGACTTACAAAGCCATGTCTGACCCAGCCCTGTTAGAAATGTTACACATCTATAGAAATCTCAATCCCTCCACACTACATGCTCCAGGGACCTCAACCTCATTACCACAATCAACAGAATATGCTGGAGGAACAAGTTCACAACCCAGAGACTGCCCATGCGATGGAATAGACTTCCCATACATGTTAAGCACAGAACCTCTCTGGCTCTTTTCAAGAGAAATCTTGATGAGTGGATGGGAACTAGAAATTTCACCGGAGGGGTCACTCCAGTGGCTCTACTTGATAGAGGCACTGGGAACTAATGGCGGCATGATGTCAGGGCACTTCTATGGGCTAGGCTTGTAAAGGCTCTAGGGCCATTGGGATAGTACACACCTATGAACCTATACAAATATGATTCTGTAAGCGTTGTACTTCTGTCATATTGGAGTAAGAGTTTGGATATAGTATGGTTGTGTAATGATCAAGAAAATATGGCAAAACAAGTTCTTGATACAAGATTAAAAAAAAAAAATTACTTACATCCTGGGAGGTACAGAAGTCATTTACTGAGCAATGAGGCATTTGTTTTCTATGAATGACATAGAGAGCAGTAGCTGAACTGATTTTACGTTCTGAGTGGTTGACAATTTCCCGGATAAGTATTATATGGGGGGGGGGGGTGCTACAGAGCTGCTGAGTTGCTCTAAAGCTAAACTGACAGATAATGAAATTTTGGAGAGAGATGCAATGGTGTAATTTTGATCCAGACAGAAAACTAAATTAGTAAAGTTGCTACTGTTCTTTGTAGTCCCTTAATATTTGATGGAGGCCTGTTGATTATAATGGTAGTCTGTAATTCGTTTGGTTAAGATGATAGTTGTAGCTAATTATTAGCTTCTGAATAGCTCAGATTATTGTTTTCATAATATAAGTAGAGAGAGAGAGTTTAAGATTTGTCCATGCTAAAATAATGGACCTACCAAACATATTTTAGGCTTGCAGTTTGGATTTTCTCTAATTAATTTCTTGCAATTTTTCAATCACCGAGGTGTACCAAATTGCGTATATTTGGTGTTATTTGAACTAATTATAATATATTTGACTGCACAACAAAGCTGCATATCAGAGTGTCTGTTTTGGAGTTTGCCCTGGACATTTTTTTATTGAAATGACATGTACCGAGATGGCTATGTCACATGAGATTAGGGTTGCATTAATAATCAGGAACATGGGCATTAAGTTGTTTTTGAAGATAATGGGCCAGATTCCCGAAGCCTCCGTGTAAGTGTTATAACTCTTACACGGAGGCTGCAGTTAAACGGTGTGATGTCAGCATGTCATGCATATGCATGAGCTGCATGAGGCATGCTGAATCACACTAGTAACTCTTACACGGTCCGTGTAAGAGAGTAGGGGGCGTGTCTGTAGGCTAAGCCCTGCAAGCGGACACGCCCCCGGAAGACTAGAATGGCTGAAAGTAAACAGCCACGAGAGAGGCCATGGAAATGTGAATAAACACACTACACAACACATGCCCCGACAGACCATCAGTGTATAAAGTGAAGAGATGTTATCAAATTAAATTAAAACCTGTTTTATTTTTTTTAAACCCCGTAAATGTTTGCTACTGTGTGCGCTCGTGTGCGTGGGTGTGCTACTAGCGCAATTGCAGTTAGCAGTCAGTGGAAAAGGATATAAGAACTAAATATGCAAAGTAAGCCAAGAAGTAATAGCTTAGCGGTAGAGTTGCTGGCCTAAGAGTAGGCAGGCAGGGTTTGAGCCCCCACAACAACCTTTTTTTTTGTAAATAAGCACTAAAAAGCCCCCTGACAGTATTGTACAAATGTAAAAGTATTCCCTTTTGTAAAATGGAATGAAATGGAGCATATATTTTGAAGTAACACAATAATAAAAATAGTCAGAAATGTACTCATAGCTAAGCTGCTGTGAGACAGACTGCCCGTAGCTGAGTAGTGTTTAAAAAGCTGCAAACTGCGTGCCCGTTGCTAAGCATCGGTTTAACAGGCTGAAACTGTTTGCAACTAGCTGTGCTTAGCTGAACATGTGTGTCACTAGCCAATTAAGGTTTATCCCAGCGCACACCGTTTGCGCGACGCTCCCACAAGCTAACTGCCAGTGCGCATGCGTTAGCTCCACGCAAACGAGCGCAGACCTGCTTTTAAGTGCTTAAAAGTGCTTTTGGCATATTTGATTGACAGGTCTCAACTCATTTCTGTCAGGAAAATCAAAAATCAGTTGCCAGATTCGAACCCACGATACCATGCACTATAGTCAAGGTACTAAACCACTAAGCCATGACAGCAATACCTAGAAATGCAGAAATAGCATATATATGGGATAAAATCCAGAATGGAGCATGATAAAGCATTTTCAGTGAAGTAGATACAATTCCAAAACGGCCAATCAGAGAAATGTGCGGGAAAAGCGGCATATATAAGCCCCATAGGCGGGAATACACAGCAGAAACGATTGTAGAACAGACCTGCAGTCAGAATGAGTGGAGTAGGTGAGGGACGTTGCTTTCGAGCACAGCGTTGGGGCATTGAGGAGTCCAGATACATGGTCTGGCTCCTTGTCCATCATCACGAGGCCCAACTCATGCAGGGCCAGGTCTCATGGGGAGCATATAGGGCAGAGGCATGGGACCAGTTGGCTCGTGATCTGACCAGTGCTACTGGCATTCCACGCACTGGTGAGCAGGTCCATCACCACCATGCGGACCTGAAGCGATGCAAGCAAGACCAGTTGACCGAATGGATCCAGGAGGCCCGGGATATGCCCAATGCCCCACTACTGAGTAAGTTACATTTTACTTATGTATGTAAGGATTTCAACTGGCTGATACCATGGAGATGTGTAGTCCAATATTACTTCTTTCGTATTACAGCTGCAGGTGTCCGCTCTGCGAACCGCGAGATGTATGCCCGTAGGCTGGTGCGGCTGCGCCACCATGCAGGTTAGTAAACCCACCCATTACTTGTAAATAAATATTATACTGTAGCATGTATCAGAACACTGCAGTGTATTGATTAAAAGTAATATAATGTGCAAGTAAGAATTGAAAGTCTGCAGGTATGGCTGCAACAAGTTCATCAGTATGCAAGTGTAACTGGAAATATAATTGATAGAATTAAACAGTGCTGTAATACAGATGTCCCACCATTAATTAAATATAGTGTAACCTGCAGTAGTCTCAAGAGTACAGCTTCAGAATCTGAGGTAGTCATATGTGAGATATATCCCTGTTGAAATGCTGAATCATGACAGAAGTGAGGCTGTTGGAAAGTGTTTGAATCACCACCAGTCTAACATGTGAACAAAGCCTAGAAGTACCAACCTGAACTGTGAAGTTGCAGGATGTGTGAGAGTGACAGAAAGGGTCATGTATGAATAAATAAAGTAGTAATAACCCCTGAATATATTAGCCCCAGTGTGTTTCTACAGAACTAAATGCATGTGGGAAGTACAACTTAATATCCCAAACTGATTTCAGTGTGTCAGAATCTGGAATGTCTAGGCCAAATTCTGTATATGGTGATCACAGTAAACAATTTGCAGATAGAATGAATGATTATCTGACAGACTAAACAGCCATAGTTGTCCCCTGTCCTGTCATCAAAGTGTAGCAGGATGATGTATCTGATCAGATTCAAAATAAGTAGGATAGTGATGTATTTGTAACAGGTGTAGCATGACAGTCAAATAAAAATTATTTTGAAACATCAGCCTCAACTTAATTGTGTACCTATTACAAATGTAAATCAATGTGTAACATATGAATGTGTCATCACTTTCTATCTCCACCCAACCCTATAACTCCATATAACAACACCCACTAAATAATGGTATGTGAACATTTCATTAATCAGGACATTTGTCCGTTTCAAAAATATATGCATGTCTGTTCGTGCATGTGCCCTGTTCATACCTGCAAATTTGATGGCCTGTTGCCATTAATCAACCCTGCATGTTGTTTGACTGTGTATTTCTGTTCAAATAATGCATGTGATATTGATATGCCCCTTGTTCAATTGTGTTAATATCTGGGTGTTTGTTTGATGGGAATACCAATGCATGCTGTTACAACTAATCTGAATGGAATAAAATGCCACTAACCCAAACTAACATAACTACTCACAAACCTAGAACGCTTGGGAAGGCAGGTCCCAGCGGACCCACCTCTCCCACCTCAGCTGGCGACTGCACCTGGCACTAGTGCCCAGGCCGGACTCCCCTCCGGTGGCCCTGTGCCACCTTCCGGTGGAAGCGCTGCAGGGGATGGGGCCAGTCCCCCCTCTGCAAGTGTGGCCGGAGGGGTTCGTCCACTCACCCTCCAAGGTGTCCGGTCTGTGGTGCGAAGGGAGATCCAAGACTCTGTTCTTGGGCCCCTACGCCAGCTCGAGGCTCGTGTGGCACAGCTAACTGCCCGGCCATTGCCCCGCCTACACAGCCCCCAGCACAGCCCCGTCCTGGGCTGTGAAGGAAGAGTGGCATTTGCCTATGGGTGGGGATATCAGTTCCACCGTTGCCATCTGTGGGCTCATGCATCTCGGATATCTCAACCTCCGTCCCGTCAATTGTGTAACCCCCCCCCCACGTGTGTCTTATACCGCCCTGTATGCGTCTTGTCTGTCTTGTCTGTTAACCTACCCAACCTACCTCCCCAGCTATACCGACTTCCTTCACCTGATATACCACTCTCACCTGAAAAAAAAAAAAAGGTCACTCTGTACCCACAAAAAAATTACGCCCCATACATAGCTGTCCATGTCGCACATGTCTGCTTGACATTGAAACAGTTAATTACAATTGGCTCTACAACAAATATTAATGTTGTCCTGACACCTCTCTCAGGGGTGAAAGGTTTCCAATGTCTCACCAAAATACATGGAAATGCACAGCTGTTGCTGCCAAAGACATGGGCATCTATGAGCCTTACCTACATCCCTCCTGCAAATCCCACGCTTGTTTCCCTACTGTCTTACCCTCTTTGTGACCCCTTTTTCACCACTTTCCTGTCACCCCTTTTTCTTTTCTTTCAAAGAAATTAGCTGGTGTGCTTGTGTTAGTGGAGCTCCCGCCAGTGCATGCGTGAGCTCAGCAAGCAGCGCAGACCTGGTTTTAAGTGCTTAAAAGTGCCTTTATGGCACTTTGATTGACAGGTCCTGTACTCAGTTTGAAAGCTTGCAAATAAAAATAAATTCCGACTGTCAGTCTCGAACCCAGGTAACATTAGTCTGTATGACCTACCACTAAGCCATGCCTGCCTTACAAGAACACAGTGCTAAAATAAATATAACATGTAATAGTAGGAATCAGTATAAAAGCAATATAGGAGATGTACTATCCGAAGCATGTCAGGCAGAGTTTTAATGGCCAAATTACTGGATTCCCATACTAGTTCAGTGTTAACAAAAACAGCACTGCTACTTGTTAGCTTGTACATAATAAAGTAAGGTAATGTACATATATGAAGGTACGTATATCTACACATACATATATATAAATATATATTAATACATATGAAATATAGTTGTAGGTGTCAGTATCCATACACACTCACTACAGGAAACAGTGAAGATAAATGCAGCAACCAGAATCTGCAACACAGCCTGGCTCCTTTGAGACTTACTAACCCCTTTAACTGCTTAAAGGTGCCTCCAGCACTTTGATTGATAGGCCCTATACTCAAGTCAAAAGCAGAATATAAGCATACTAGTAGGCCCTACCACAAGACCATTGTAACACTAGTCTGTATGACCTACCACTAAGCCATGACTCTCATACAGGAATATAGTGCTAAATAAGTGGAACATGTAATAGTAGGAATGAAGATAAAGGCAATATAGTATGTCTACTACCCAAAGCATGTCAGGCAGACTTTTATAGTCCCAATTACTGGATTCCCATACTAGTGTAGTGTTAACAGAAACAGCCCTGCTAATTGTTAGCTTGTACCCAATAATGTCAGCTAATGTACATATATGAAAGTATGTATATGTACACAGATATATATATATTTATATAGCAATACATATGACATATAGTTGTAGGTGTCAGTATGCATACACACTCACTACAGGGAACAGGCAAGAGAAATGCAGCAACCTGAATCTACAACACAGCATGAAGCATGGGAGATGTACTAACCTTCACACTCACAGAACACTGTCAACAGCATACCAGCATGGTCCACGCCTACAATCTGAAAGGGCAACGCCTATCTCACATACCCTTTTATAGCAGTGTCCTGAAATCACAGTGAGACATGCAATCAGTACACACCTGGCTGCATGCAAGTAGCAAATGCTGCCTTACAATTGGTGCAGAGGCCATCACATGGACCTATGCAGATACCTACAAAAGCATTGAGTACCCACACTACACTCATGCAATACATTCATTGCACAAAACCTACAGAGAAAGAGAGAGAGAGACAGAGAGAGAAATCAAACAAATATAAGGACAGCCAGCAGCAAAAGCAGCAGCAAGCAGCAAGCAGCAAACAGCAAGCAGCAGGCAGCAAGCAGCAAGCAGCAAGGAGCAAGCAGCAACAAGCACCACTGGCACAGCAACAGCTGCCACAAACACAGGTAATGCAAAGTAGCAGGTTAATCCTGTGTATACTGTGACACCTCCAAATGTATCATAGTTCACTGTCTATAGGTATGTCCATGAGATAGGTTGTGTGTACATAGTCCTGAAATATAAACATATGTAATATTGCTGTACATGTTGCCCATACGTAACACTTCCATAGCTTAGAACACAAGGCCAGTTGTGCATATGATGCAGTAGTTCCCAGGGTCAGTAGAGGTTCCTCCTCATTGGTGTGGGACCACTGTGTATGTATGGCACTGTTCAGGTACATATCCCGTAGTATGGCCAGGGATTAATATCAGTCTGTCATGTGGTGCTATGTCCTCCAGGGGTGAATGTAGCACACATCCAGGGATACCATTTCGTAACAGTGATGCTATGTGTTCTGCAATGATGAGGGTGGCTCTCACCTGGACATGTGAGAGGATAGGGAGGTGACAGTCATCTGGGATAACTAATACCACATGTGTAGGAGAATGGGGGGGGTACCTGCACCTAAACTGTCTGCAACAATGTTGTCAATATCTGTGCATCTGGTGAATGTGAAGCATCTTAACACTGCTGACCACAGATGCCTTGCTGTCATGTGAATCTGCCCTGTGCTGCAGTAGCCTCCTACTATTGTTATACAATATGCCTGTATCTGTAGTCCACTGGACAGGATTAATAAGTGGTGTGCAGTTGTTCTGGGTTAGATATGTGTGTGCACAGTACATGCAGTATGTGGGATGTCTGTGGTGAGCATATGCAAAGGTGCTGGCGGTGTGTGTTGTGGCTTCCACTGGCCCAATGGGCTGCATGGATAGCATCACTGTCATAACTAGTGAATAACTGTGTAATTACATGCATACATAGCAAGGTAGTGTACTGTGCTTGTGGTGTTGTTCGGATATGTAAATCCAGGCTGAGTAATGTGTGTCCACATCACAGGGTTGGATGGCAACACACATCCAGTATGTAGGGATGAACACCCAGAATGTGTCAGACGTGTCGCCTGTGCAGAAGTATCTGGCCATTACCTGTGCATCCCCCACAACACACACACATGCAACATATGGCAGAAGTACTATAGCAGTACACACATGTTCATAGGTTCATACTAGGCTATTTGCCCTAGGGCATTGGTAAGCCTAGTAGAATGTGTTTGTCTTTCGCCACCCAATTACAAGTTATGCTGCTATGCCCTTGTCCGACATTAGTATACTGTGCCTCTGTCTAACAGTGACATAGAAGTGATACCTGGGGTACAACTATGATCTCCATCCACTCATCCAGATTCCTATGGAAGAGAGTCAATGAGGGACTCTGCCTAACCAGTAGTGTGAGCTCATGACAGAGTGAAGGGAGCCTCTCGGTTAGGAATATGCCCCTCCAGCATGTCCATGTATGTAAACCTCATCGGTTGAAAGATGTAATGTGCATCAGGTACTGTAGTACCCTGATTGCCACATCAAACATGTTTCCCATATGGAAATGCACACACAGACACATCCCACATCCACACACTTGCCACATTCAGGCTTCAGAGCACTATCTAGGTATATTCGGGTACATGTGCGTGTTACAGTAGCATGTAACACTATACTGAGTACTGGCAGTTGTCTGTTGTCATGTTGTCTGTATAGAATAAAAGAATTGTTTGATTATCCTACTCTGTTTTGTGGACATTACTTGAAGAAGTGTTACCTTACATGTGTTATTGGTACCACCACCTTCTCTTTTGTAGTTTTGTTTGTATAGGGTGCTATCAACATCACTGCTTGTTAAGGGTAATGACCACCCTGCAGTGCATAGCCCCATGTGGCAAAAGCCACATCCCACCCCATCATTGTGCACACACACTAACCCCACCAACAGTAAAACACATACTTTCCATTTGCAAGATTCAAACCCATACCTAACTGTGTTATGACAGTAGAAACAGACACATTAGCAGAGTGTGCTATTTGCAGTAGCTGGAGAAATCCTTACTAATGCTGTACTTAGAGGGTGCTGACATCATCTGTGTGTAGGAGGAGGGATGTGCACCCTGTAGTGTGTTCTCCCAGTTGGCAAAAGGCAGTTAACCCTCCCAGCATAGTGCACACACATAAACCCCACTCATACTAACACACATACATTCCCTTTGTAGGATTCAAACCACTACCGAACTACGTTATGACACTGGAGAAAGATGCATTAGCAGAGCTCGCTACGCGAATTACTGGAGGACTTTACTACAGGTAATATAGTGATACAGTCCTGACATCATCAGTGTTTCAAAAGGGGGATCTGCATCCTGTACTGTACTGTCACAGTTGCTAATAGGGACATTTCCAACACACACATCGATGTGTTTGAGGTTTGCATATGTGGGGGATCCAGTACTCCAGTGTGATTAGTATATGGTCTGATTGCAACAATGAGGGATATACTCCCAGTGGTGAGCAGTTTGTACTCATGGTTGTGATGATCAGGTCTAGTATATCTGCCCCTCTTGTGGGAAGGTTGGTTACCTGTTCCATAGCCAAAGAATGTCTGATCTATGGGAACCCTAGAGCTTGGGTATTGTGGCCTGTGTAATGTTCACAGTCTATGTTTGGGTAGCTGACATCACCCAGTATGATGGTGTTTGCAGAGTAATCTAAACTGTCCTGTGTCAGCATGAAGGCTGTGTGGGAGTCCTGAGTTTGAGAGGGTGCTGTAAGAGCTCCTCTGTGTCTCTTTCCATGTGGTCCAGGGAGGTACGTCTCAGGTTGTTTGCACCAGCATGGACAATGTCTGCCTCATAGCTGTACTTGCTGTGGAGTGACCTGTGTGCCTGTGTTATGTGGCACATGCTATCACCCGACAAGTAGCTAACTGTGACCCTCACCTTGCTCTGTCTGGAGGGCGGCACGTCTGTCAACAGCTCATGTCAAGCAAGTTCACACCCCTCATAAATGATGTGGAAACCTTCAAAGGCCCAAGGCCTGTTGAAAATATGGACCAGACTGCAGATAGCTGTATAAAGGCATTCTATGGACACATTCAGGAATGCATGGATCATGAAGCCACATATGAAAGCATGACCCAATTCTCCAAAGGCAGATGTCCTGGGTGCCAGAAACCAGCCATAAACACACTATACAATAGAAGGATGACGCCACTACATGATACAACAACCTCCCAAAATGTGAAGGCACCACTGATGAGTATTGGAAGACAACTACAGGCACCCAATTGATTGTCTAAGGCCATCTTTGAGAGAGGGTTCCACAAGCCACTGAGGATAATCACAAGGCTGCCTGTAGTTATGTTAGTAACCTGGGTGGTACTACCCAGATATGCTCAGAGGTAATCCAAGATGTCACACAAAATACAAAACACACAGACATTGCCATCATCCTAGTGGACAGGTTCAATGCTGCCTTCTCCCCCCACCACACCAAAAGGGCAAATATGTCTCGTGGCACAGTGCTGCCCCCCCTGACATCACAGATGCTCAGGTAAGAGATGCCCTTCCCAAAGCAATAAACACTGCATCAATGGGACCAGACAGTGTCCCAGGCTGTGTCCTACATGAACCACAAGAAGAGCTACACCCAGACATAACACCACTGTTCAATCCCAGCCTTAATACACGATATGTTGCCAGAGAGTGGCATACAGCAACAGTGGTCCCTCAACATTCAGGTGGTGCCTTCATGGATCCTGGACACTACTCGACCCATATGTCTGACTAGCTTTGTCTGCAAAGCTATAGCAAGGATCATCATGAACCTCATATCTAGATATTGTGGACCTACAGGCATGTCACCATACACAGTTTGGCTTTGTCAATGGCAAATCCTGCCTCTCCAACCTGTTTGATTTCTTTGAAACAGTCACCAAGGCCACTGTCAAGGGGAAGGAGGTCTACACAGCCTACCTGAACCTTGCATAAGCCTTGGATACAATACCCCAGTTGTGCATTCTAGGGAAGCTCACCAGTGTACATATTAACCCCTATGTCACTATGGGTATTGCACAGTGGCTCAAGGGCAGAACACACATGGTAGAATTGCTGGAGCCATGTCAGCCTCCAACCTGGTACAAGTGGTGTCCCACAAGGCACAGCCATGGGAGCTGTCATGTTCATTATATATTTATCATAGGTACAGGCCAACATGGAAGTACTGTGGCTCAGCAAGCCACAGGTGACTGCAAACCGGACACCATAATCAACTCACCAGCTAACACACGCACCCTCCAAAAGGGACTCTTGCAAACACGACTTGTGCCACAGCCATGGCCTCAACGTGAATGACAGAAAGCGTATAGTCATCCCCTTTGTCAAACACAAAGTGACCACAACGTACCACATATGTGTTAATCCATTAAGTGCAGACGAAGGAATTATGGACCTTGGGGTACACAGGTTGATAGCATTCTACCATTTGACAACAACATGGACAAAGTGGTTAGGTAAGCATGTTATATGGGCCACATCATCATGGGAGCCACATGTAGATCAGGGGAGGACATTGTGCCCCTTTACTCATCCCTCATCATGCCCATAATTGACTATGATGAACCTGTCGGCATGCACCTTACCAGACACCTGCAGCAACTGGAGATACCACATATGTACCTCGACAAGGGGATCAAAGGGCTCAAACAGATGCCACATACTGACTGGTTAAAGTAACAGCAGCTCTACTCAGTGACATACTGCCTCTTCATAGGCAATCTGTGCCTGACATAGAAGGCCAGGTCATACCCTCACTTAATGGCCATGCTGCATCTCAGAATATCCAGATCCCACCAGGATACACGCTGGAAATACTTGAACCTCAGGAGTGATATACATAGGACATGCTGGAGGGCACATTCACAACTCAGAGGCTCCCTTCATTCCTGAATATTATCCCAATAGAGGTTAGGCAGACTGACTCAGTGACTATCTTCAAGAGTGATATTAATGACAGGATGTGACATTGTAGGGTTACCCTGGGTATCACTTATGTGTCACTGTGAGACAGAGGCACAGTATACTAACCTTGGAAAAGGGCATAGCAAGACAGATTCACAATGCATGTTGAAAGGCACACACATTCTGTCTAGGTGGATACATGCCCTGGGCAGACATCCCTGTACGAACCTATGGACCTATGTATCTTTATCACCATTGGCCCTATGTGCTGTTAATCACCAATGTAATCTCAATACTATGGTAGCATGTGCAAAGGTCAGTTGTCAGTCACCTCTATGGTACAGTTGTGGAATATGTGTGTCATGTAGTAATGTCACAGCTGCCACATGTACACAGTCAACCCTATCCCCTACCCATGGATGTACATCACATGTATGAGATGGAAACACATGGCCAAACTGTGGACTAAGCACTCTGAACCCAGTACTGGCATAACCTGTCTGGTGGCATGAAATACTACAGTGACAGCAATACCAATCTGATGTGGACCTACACGGACAGCAATACAAGCATGGAAACACAACAGGTCAGTTGTGAAGCCTAAGGATAGCATCCTGCATGACTGGCAGACATCTCTGCAGCTGGCACACAGGCATACATTAGGCCTGCACACAGCACGCATAACACATAGCACACAAATCCTGTGTGTCAAACAAGCACAGTCTGTACAGCTATACAACACTACTGCGGCAGTTGTGTTAGGTACTTTATTGTCCAGTACAGTGAGACAATGCTCACCAGGCTGGAAAAGGTGTAGGTCACAGTGATATGCTCATGGGGCACTATGGTTCACCACATAACACAAACATACAAGTCAGTCAGATGCATGGACACATATGACTCAGTCATTGTCCATGCCACCACAGCTGATGTGGGATGTCCCTCACTGGGATACATGATAGGGAACACGGAAGGGATCACTGAGCAAGTGACACAGGCTGGTAGACCCCTGACCTTGGTTGGCATCAGACACTCACCAGGGATTCTGACAAATTACTGAATGCTAATGAATTAGTGTAGCTACGGCACCCTAGCTGAATGTTTCTTAGCATGCAGTCACTGCATTGCTATGGAATACTGTCTTACCACTCCCACAACAGGTGAAAACATGCAGCTCCTGTACATCAACAACATGTAGACTATATGCAAACCACCACGGCAGGAACTTCCAAACTGAACGTAACCAAAAAAAAAGAGAGAAAGTCCCAGGAGAATCAACCAGCTAAAACAATTTATTCACATAAAATAACAAATAAACGCTGTTAAAACCATGCGTTTTCGTCTCGTCAAAGACTTCATCAGATTTACCATGTGACTTGGCCATAATCATTTTATACACAAGTAAATTAGTAGAAGAACCAATCATGCTTTCTCCCATTTAAAATAAACTGGTAGAAGATGTAAAAATCATTAAAATTCATTAAGTTTGGTTAACCATTTTCCATCTTCAATAAATAAAATAAAACATTTACTCATAATAAATAACTTTACCTAAATACATCAATTTAATGTTTAAAAATTTAAAAAACGATCCTAATGTACGTATTTATAAATTTATTCAAACATTTAAAATATGATGTAATAAAGTTCATTTAGTGTTGTATATACATAAAGGGATACTGCCATCTAGTGGCTATGTTCATAATGGCATTTATAAAGTTTTTGCAGCTTTTAACTTTAATAATGGTTTAATGGAGATGTATTTATTTAGGTAAAGTTATTTATTATGAGTAAATGTTTTATTTTTTTTTTATTTATTGAAGATGGAAAATGGTTAACCATACTTAATGAATTTTAATGATTTTTACATCTTCTACCAGTTTATTTTAAATGGGAGAAAGCATGATTGGTTCTTCTACTAATTTACTTGTGTATAAAATGATTATGGCCAAGTCACATGGTAAATCTGATGAAGTCTTTGACGAGACGAAGACGCATGGTTTTAACAGCGTTTATTTGTTATTTTGTGTGAATAAATTCTTTTAGCTGGTTGATTCTCCTGAGACTTTCTCTCTTTTTTTTGGTTATGTAGACTATATGCCCCAGACCAGGTGTGCATCCCTCACTACTAGGCTGATAGCATCTACATCTCACACTGTATATACACATCCACATGCTGCACCTGCACAGAAGACCACGGTCATAATGTTACCCTGTGCAAATACCATGTATTCACATGTGGCAGGCATCACACATGGTAACTATTGAAGGTCACAGGTACTGTGTATTTGGTACACACATACATCATGTGTGCATTGCCATAACTGGTTTAATCAATGTCATGCATTATTGTGAGTGACAACCCACACACATGGGCATTCTGTGTGTGCAAAACACACGTGGCATGTCTGTAATCAAAAGCCATACATAATTGTGATATCGTTTAGAAAGGGGTATGTGCATCCTGTAGTGTGTTTTCCCAGTTGCCAAAATGGATATATCAATCATACACACTTAACCACCCCCTTTACACACACTTGCCGGATTCAAACCCCTACTTAACTATGTTATGACATTAGAGACAGATGCATTAGCACAGCGCGCTATTCATATTACTGGGAGATTTCCTTTCCCCTGATATACTTATAGGGTGCTGACATCATCAGAGTTTAGAAAGTGGAATGATCATCCTGTGGTGTGTTTTCCCAGTTGCCAAAAGGGACGTTTCTTTCATACACACACACTTACCCCCCCTTCACACACACTTGCCATCTGCTGGATTCAAGCCACTATCTAACTATGTTATGACACTTGAGACGGACGCATTAGCACAGCACGCTATTCGCATTACTGGGAGATTTTCCTTTCCCCTGATATACTTATAGGGTGCTGACATCATCAGAGTTTAGAAAGTGGAATGATCATCCTGTGGTGTGTTTTCCCAGTTGCCAAAAGGGATGTTTCTTTCATACACACTTACCCTCCTTCACACACACTTGCCACCTGTTGGATTCAAACCCCTACCTAACTATATTATGACACTAGAGACGGATGCATTAATGCAGTGAGCTATTCGCATTACTGGGAGATTTCCTTTCCCCTGATATACTTATAGGGTGCTGACATCATCAGAGTTTAGAAAGTGGAATGAGCATCCTGTGGTGTGTTTTCCCAGTTGCCAAAAGGGATGTTTCTTTCATACACACGTACACCCCTTCACACACACTTGCCACCTGCTGGATTCAAACCCCTACCTAACTATGTTATGACACTTGAGACAGATGCATTAGCAGAGCGCGCTATTCGGATTACTGAGAGAATCCTTTTCTCTGATATACTTGTAGGGTGCTTACATGATCAGTGTCTAGAAAGGGGAATGAGCATCCTCTGGTGTGTTTTCACAGTTGCTAGGAGTAACATTTGGACCAAGTGTGTGAGCATGCCCAGTTCAGCCTTCCCATGGCATGTTGTGTGAAAGATGTCTCATTTATCTAAGTGTGTGAGCATGCCCAGTGTGGGCTTTACATATGTTGAACTCTGCAGCCCATCACATTTGTGGATGAGTGTGACCTTCAAAAAATACCTCCAGTTTATGGTTGTGTGTTCTGTGCCATGTTGTGTAGTTACTGTCCAAATGCTTTTTGTGTGAACAAAACAGGGAGTATACTGTGCCTGCAGGTTTTGCATGGGATACTTTGCACACAATTGTCAACATCCGTTCATACTGACCTAACTCTATAGCACTGTATAGTGTAGTGTTTCAGTACTTTCACTGTGGTGGTCAGTATCCTGGGCTTTAGTCCTATCACCACTTTACATTTCCATAGTGTGCACAACAGCCTGGTTAGGGTCCAGTTGTGCACATCTGCAAAAAAGCGGTGCCTCTACAGACCCTGGTAATTACTGCCCCATAAGCTTAACAAGTCTAGTCTGCAAAGCTATGGAGAGGATCATAATTGAGCTCATAAACAAAGATATGGGGGCATGCAGACATTGTACCCATCCCATTTTGGCTTGGTCAAGGGCAGATCATGCCTTTTGTACTGGGTTGACATCTTCAAAACGGTCACTTAGGCCATTGTTGGGGAAAGGCAGTCCATACAGCCTACCTTGGCCTTGCAAACACTTTCAACACAATACCCCACTCAGGTATTGTGGAAAACCCTAACAACTGAAATGTAAACCCATATGTCACAAGATGGGTTGCAAACTGGCTTAAGGACGGACCCACAGGGTTAGAGTTGCTGGCACTATGTTAGACTCCAGGCTGATCACAGGTGGTGTCACACAGGGCTCAGTCCTTGACCCCATTGTTTGTCATGTACTTCCCAGAAGTACAGGCCAACATGGGAGGACTTTGGATGACAATGTTTGCAGATGACTGCACACTGGGCCATAGTGGACAGTGCATCAGACACGGATATCCTTCAGAAGGGACTCACAGTAACTGATAGCTGGTGCCAGGGCCATGGCCTGAAGTCAAAGTGCACAACATGTGTAGACATACCCTTCAGGAAAAGCAAGGTAACCCCAAGCTACCATATAGGTGGCAATCCTCTAAGCACAGAGGAGGTTATCATGGACCTGGGGACCCAGGTTGACAGTCGCCGTTCTTCTGAGACTCACGTTGCTAAGGTGGCTAGAAAGACCTTCTACATTGCCCACCTGATCAGGATGGGATTCACATCCAGATCTAGTGGGTCATTGTTCCCCTGTACTCTTCACTTATCAGACCGGTGATCGAGTAGAATGCCCTATTCTGGCTGTATGTCACCCAACATCTGCAGCAATTGGAGACACCCTGAATGTCCCCCACCTAAAGGATCAAGGAACCCCAAACAGCTGTCATATGCTACCAGATTGAAGACACTCCCCCTCTATTCACTCACATATCGTCTGCTTAGAGGTGACATGTGCCTGACATGCGAGGCCATGTCCAAACAGGGATTAATGGACATGCTCCACCTCAGAATCAGCAGATCCACCTGAACCACTAGTGCAGGTGACTTACACCTTAGCAGGGATGTACGTTGGACATGTTGGAGGGATGGAGTTATCACCCGGAGACTCCCTATGCTGTGGAATACAATCCCGGTCCATGTGAGGCAGAGCACCTTGCTGGCTGTGTTCAAGAGGTATCTTGACCTGTGGATGGAAGGTCATACATTTAACCCAGGGATCATCACTGTGTCACTGCTGGAGAGAGGCATGACATAATAATGGGCACAGTACTGTTTCCATATAAGGGGTGGTGTATGCCAATGAACTCTGTGCTAGGCTTATACCTGCCTTAGGGAAGATAGCATAGTATAAACCTATGTACCTATGAACCTATCTGACCATGTTGCATTATGTTCAGATGTGAACTACTTACAACAGCCTCATCCAACATCAGTTGTGTATTCCACAACATGGGTGTACATTGGCAAACACTACCGATGTGCCCTAGGCCATTTCTAATGCTAGTTGGAGAGTGTGTTTGTCCATCAGCACATTGTAAGTGTAGTTTGCCATGACATATGTCTTGTTTAGTATACTGTGCCTCTGTCTACCTGTGACATAACATTGATACCCAGGGTAAACCTCCCATCTCCCATCCACTCGTTAGGATTCCTGTTGAGGGGGCTCAACGAGTGTCTCTACGGACAACCTGTACTGGTAGTTTACTCATGCATGGGGGTGGCTTCTGTGTTTTGGATAATGCAGTACAGCCTGTCCTAAATATGTCAGTGCTGGGGTTCAGGTCCCTCATGTGCATAGCTCCCTGCCATTCAGATTGTACATGGTGCAGCATGTGCATTGATTCCAGCTTGGACATGGCTTTCTACATCAGGCACAGCTTGCATCTGGGTGGACAGCATGGCAGTGTGTGGAGCTGCACTCTGTTTAATCAGGCTACACATTACATGTGTTCCAGCTCTGTCATACTCCTGGTGAGGTACTGTTTTGGACTTTACAGGTGCTGGATGTGTCTGCATGAGGTACACCCCACAGGGGCTTTTGTGGTCATTTCTAATGCCGATGAAAGATAACTGCAGAACCACAATGACCTCCCCTTAGCTAGATGTCAGACAGCATGGACCATGCAATCACAAATAAAAACAGGACCCTCTCCACAAAGGGAAAGTGTCCTGTCTGGTGGATCCCAGCCATAAACAAACTGTATGACAGATGAGGGTTACTAATGCAAGACAGAGCTACATCTCCAAAAGGGAAGACAGCTGTGATCAGCACTAGTAGAAAGCTACATTATCTCATAAAGACATGCAAGGTCAACCTGGGGACATAAATCACCAAAGATAATGAAGGTAACCACACTGCTTTCTTCAGTTATGTCAGACACCTGGTTGTGAACCCTCAGATATGCTCAGAGTTGGTACACAACAACATATATTTCAGTGACCTGACAGATATTGGCAACATTCCGGCGGACAGCTTCAGTGCAATTTACCCCCTCCCTCACCCCCAAAAGAAGATAGTTATCACTGCTGTATGTAACCTCACTGTCATCTTGGATGTCCATGTGAGAGCCACACTCAGCAAAGACAAGTACACAGCATCCATGGGACCTGCTGGTATCTGCGGTTGCATGCTATGTGAACTCCAGAAGGGGCTGGACCCGTATATACAACTGCTATTTAACCTTAGTCTTGCTACAGGATATGTACCTGAACACTGGCATACGGCAACAGTGGTCCCACTCCACAAAGGAGATGCCTCCACAGACCATGGCAACTACCACCACACAAGCTTAACCTAACCAGCCTTGTCTGCTAAGATATGGGAAGAGTCATTATGGAGCTCTTACACAGACACATTACTGACCTACGGACCCTTGTTCCCACCTAGTTCAGCTTTGTACAGGGCAGATCCTGCCTTTAGCACCTAGTTGACTACTATGAAACTGTCAGTAGGGCCATCGATGAGGGCTACACAGTCCACACAGCCCACCTGCACTTGGCTAAGGCCTGTGACACAATACCACACTCAGGCATCATAGCCAAGCTCAACAGCTGACATATAACAGCATATGTCGCAGGATAGGTTGCAAAATGGCTAAGAAACAGAACCCATAAAGTCAACATTGCAGGTGCCTTGTCAGATTCAAAGCCAGTCACAGCTGGTGTCCCACAAGGATGTGTCCTGGGACCCCTCTTAATTGGTATTTACTTTTCAGATGTGAAAGCAAACATAGGGGGGTTGTGGCTGACACAGTTTGCAGATGACTGCAACCTAGGCACCATACATCAGCCAGCACACACATACTACAGAATGCTGTCACAAAGGCGGATAGCTGGTGCCAGACGCATGGCCTGAAACTGAATGCAACTGATGTGTATTCATCCCCTTTGGGGGGAACAAAGTACCCACAGATCAATACATAGACAGCAACCCACTGAGCACAGACAACAAATCAGACACCTGGGGACACATGTAGATAGTGACATCTCTTTTGACACCCCTGTTGCCAAGGTGGTTAGGAAGACTTTCTATCTTGCCCACCTTATCATGGAGGGTTTTCCATCAAGATCATAGGAGGTCATTGTTCCACTATCCTTCTCCCTTATCAGGCCCATGATTGAATACAAAGCCCCATATGGTATGTACCTCGCCCAGCAATTGCAACAGCTGGAGACACCCCAAAAGTACCTACCATGAAGATCAGGGTTCTTCAACACATGTCATATGCTTCCAGAATAGAGGAAATCCAGCTTTGTTCAGTGTCATACCACATACTTACAGGTGACCTATGCCTGACATACAAGACCATGTCCAATCAGGATTTGGTGGACATGCTCCACTGCAAGCAATCCAAATCCACCAGAGCCATGAGAGCTGAGGATTTGAACCTCAGCACATACATGTATAGGAGATGCTGGAGGGACAGAGTCATAACTCAGAGGCATCTCACACTCTAGCAGAGTATCCCAGTTCATGTTTGACAGAGTCCCTCACTGACTCTCTTCAGGAGACATCTGGACAACTGCATATGAGACGGAAGCACAGACTAGACAGAGGCACAGTTATGTTATTCAATTACGTAAGGGGGTCATAATGTGTCACTACTAAGTCAGAGGCACAATATTCAGAATCTATTCTGTACACTTATTACCACTATAAGGGGTGGCAATATCCACATCACTATGGCTAGGCTTATACATGCACTAGGGCAGATAGCCTAGTAGTAGACTATGACACTATGAAACACCGGTGTATGTGTAGGTATTGTCAATCAAACACTATGATGCGGTTTGGGGGGCTTGATATCTCCCTGTATTCCAACATTGTTTTGTCTATTCCTTCTAGCATGTCTAGGGATCAGTTGCTAGTGTCCTCTCCTGCCCAGCTGGTGAACCTGGGAATATTGAGGCAATGTTACAATTGCCTCATGTACACTGACAACCCTCTCCTTCTCCCATAAAACACACATACATGTGAGAGATGCAACTATATAGCCAAAGTGGAGGCTGAGCTCTCTCAACATAGGACTAGCAAGACCAGAGAGAAGGTGAAGGTAACCACACACATCACAAATCCAGTCTCACATGGCACTATCACAACTTAAGATCATACACATAGACACACAGAGACATACTCGGAGGCTCTGATCAGAATTCTACCAAAACAGCAGTGGCCACCACAGCAGACACTCACACAACTGCCTCCACAGGGCGCAGCACATGCAACACATTGACCACAGAGTCAGTGTGCCAAACAGTCACAGCCCTTAAGGCCAAACACAATGCCAGACACACTTGTCATAGGTGACTCCATAGTTAGACACACTGACGTCCCGCTCACCAGATCTGGTACGGAGGAGGTCACAGTAAGCTGCCTATTGGGCACTGGAATCCACCACATAATGCAAGCACTCAGGTCACTCAACTGCAAGTACAAGTCTGACCCAGTCATTATGCATGCTGTTGTGAATGACCTGAGATGTACCTCCCTGGACTACATGGAAAGAGACATAGAGGATCCCTCTGATTATGTAGGCCAGGCAGGTGGTGACCCTGACCTTCAGCAGTATCCTACCTTCACCAAGTATGATGCCACATAAACAGAGACAAGATGATCAGCTGTAATATTTTGCTTAAACTATGGTGTCATTCAAAGGGGGTCCAATGTCTGTCTGCCTGGGATGACATGCTGGACAGGCCACGGTGATTTGCAAGGGATGGCTTGCACCTGTCACCCCTGGGCTTCCGGATTTTGGATGATGCTCTTGCCACCCCCATTGTGCCTTTTTATGCAAGATTCAGATTCTACACCTACCACCCTAGAACACAGTAAAGGAAAGACACTAAGGGTAATGCTGCTCAATGCCAGAGGTCTCAACCTCAAGCTGCACACACTGTATGCCCTTCTCAGTCTGTAGCACATTGATGTCTGTGCTGTGCCTGAAACCTGGTTCACAGCTTCTAACAGCACCCCGGCACTATCGGGTGTTACCTCATATCATGTGTTCCGGCACCAGAATTCGGACAACACCAAGAAGGATGGTGGGTGTCTATATTCATCAAGGACACCCTCACCTCATGGTTGGTGGCAACACACGATGCATCGGAGACCATCCAGGTGCCAGTGACCGTAGGCAAGACTGCTCTGCAGTTTGTAGCATGTTACATTCCACCCTCTCAAACTCAGGTACCTCACACAGCTATCCTGCAAACACTGAAGGGGATAAATGTATCTCCAAACACCATCCTACTGGGTGATTCCAACTATCCACATATAGACTGGGATCACTAATCAAGCCACAACACTGTAACACAAAGGTTCCAAGAGTTCATACACTCAAATGCCATGGAACAACTGGTCACCATCCCCACAAGTGGAGACAACATACTAGAACTCATCATCACGAACATGGGGTCACACTGTTCAACACCAGAAGTATACCCATCATTGGTGAGATCAGATCATGGACTACTCTCAGTGGGAGTCCACATCCCACACACACCCCAGATTGTTTACTTGAAGACCTTCTCAAATGCCGACTTCACATTTCTAAGGACTGGTGTGGTCTCTTTCAAGGCCCCCAAGCCAGCGGACACCATTACCCAAGCCGCTGTATCACTTACAAATGCCTTCTACCAGCACCTCCAGGACTGCATGGACCAGGCAATCCCAGACAAAACAAAGACTCTTTGTACCACAGGCAAGCATCCAGTCTGGTGGACCCTAGCCATAAACAAGCTCTACAACACAAGGAAGGAGCTACTACGAGATAGAGCGTAATCCGTAGGAGGGAAGACACCCCTGCTCATTGTGAGTAAGACACTGGGTTCCCCCATACAATCATCCGAGGCAAGTTTTGCGAGTAAACCCACTCAGGACTCAAGGGACAATCATGAGGCCTTTTTTACCTATGTTTGAAACCTGGGAGGGAACTCCCAGATATGCTCAGAATTAGTTCGGAATGATGTAGATATCACTGCACCTACAGACATTGCCAACATACTGGCTGACAGGTTCAGTGCAGATTTCTCCCCCCCCCCTCCCCCCAACTGGAGGAGTATCTACACTAGAGGATTGTAGCCCCCAAACATCTCCAATGCTGGGGTGGGAACTGCTCTATCCAAGGCGGAAAACACTTTATCCATGGGACCAGATGGTGTCCCCAGTTGTGTGCTCCATGAACTCAATGAGTAATTACACCCGCAGTTAGGGCAGCTGTTTAATCTTAGCCTCACCTCAGGATATGTGCCCAAGGAGTGGCATACGGCAATGGTGGACCCACTTCACAAAGGAGGTGCCTCCACCAACCCCGGAAACTACCATCCCATCAGCCTGACAAGCCTGTTCTGCTAAGCTATGGAGAGGATCATAATGGGAATTATAAATGAAGACATAGGGGACCTGCAGACATTGGATCCAATCCACTTTGGCTTTGTCAAGGGAAGATCATGCCTTTTAAACTTGGTTGACTTTTTCAAGACAGTCACCCAGGCCATTGACATGGGCAAGGCAGTCCACACAGCCTACCTTGACCTGGCAAAGGCTTTCGACACAATACCCCACTCAGGTATCATTGAAAACATCACCAGCTTAATTGTGAACCCATACATCACAGCATGGGTTGCAAACTGGCTAAGTGACAGCACACACAGGGTCAAAGTTGCTGGTGCCATGTCACACTCCAGAGCTGTCACAAGTGGTGTCCCACAGGGCTCAGTCCTGGGCCCACATTTGTTCAGCATCTACTTTTCAGAAGTACAAGCAAACACAGGAGGATTATGGCTGACAAAGTTTGAAGATGACTGCAAACTGGGAAGCATAGTTGGAAACCCATCTGACACAGACATCCTTCAGAAGGGTCTCATAGACACGGATAACTGGTGCCAGAGCCATGGCCTTACATTAAACACTAAACAATGCATAGCCATACCCTTCAGGAAGAACAAGGTTACCACTAGTTCCCATCTAGGTGGCAATCCTCTAAGCACAGAGGAGGTTATCAGGGACCTGGGCACCCAGGTTGACAGTAACCTGTTGTTTGACACTCACATTGCCAGGGTAGTTTGGAAGACCTTCTACATTGGCCACCTCATCATGCAGGGATTCACATCTAGATCAGG
The DNA here is from genome assembly GCF_019279795.1 of Protopterus annectens. Taxonomy (NCBI): domain Eukaryota; kingdom Metazoa; phylum Chordata; order Ceratodontiformes; family Protopteridae; genus Protopterus; species Protopterus annectens. Next base: position 501,068,458 of record NC_056739.1, read on the forward strand.
GGAGGTCATTGTTCCCCTGTACTCACCACTCATCAGACCAATGATTGCATACAATGCCCCATTCAGAATGTATCTGACCCAACACCTGCGGCAATTGGATGGGCCCACAAATTCCTCAACAGGAGGTGAAAGGGTCTCAAACATATTTCTTATGCTGCCCGACTGAAGGAATTCCTGCTGTATTCAGTTGCTTACCGTCTGCTCAGAGGTGACCTGTGCCTGACATACAAGGCTATGTACATCCCAGAATTAATGAACATGCTTCACCTCAAGACCTCTACATCCATCAGGACTACAAGGGCAGGAGACTTAAACCTCAACACAGATATTAATAGGATGTGCTGGAGGGACAGATTCATCACCCAGAGAGTCCCTATGCTGTGGAACAACATCCTGGTACATGTGAGGCTGAGCACCTCACTGGCTTTGTTCAAGTGAGATCTTGACCAATGGATTGGAGATTGCAGGTATACCCCAGGGATAACCTCAGTATCACTGCTTGACAGAGGCACAGCAAAATAATGGGCATATTATCCATCAAATTGAAGGGGTGGCAGAAGCCACAAAACTCTGGGCTAGGCTTATAAATGCCCTAGGGCAGATAGCCTAGTATGAACCTATGAACCTATGAATATAGGCCTGGGGCAGTTCCTGCTATTAGGACAGTGGTCTGCAGCAAGCTATATAGTAGTAGTCAGTTTTAGCCATTGATTTTTGACCATGGCTATTCCATGTTGCTTCTTGTTGTGGTACAAACATGGGTGTGTGGTTATCCATGCCATTTATTGCTAGTCACCCTCATTTTATCTGGTTCCATGTTTTTGCACATGTACATCACTGTATGAGGTGTGACCTGGTAGTGTCAGGGTGCTGATGTGGGCTTTGACCCTGTTTTCTATTACAGCACTGATATCTACATTCTCTATACTGTGTGTGTTTACACTGCACGCATCTTGATGTTTATACTTCTGGCATTGGGTAGCATTACATCTAGGTTCCTATCCCTTGTGGTACCCATGAGGTGGGTTTGTGTTTTTGTGGTTTATGATTGTTGAGGGTGGATGTTAGTTGGGGTCCTCAGGTGTGCATATGGTACATGATATTACATTACTTAACACATGGCATTCATGCCTCAGGTGGTGCTGCAGGGCCGCCTCTGTCAGATGCACATACTACACTCCCTGAACATGTTTGGAAGTAGGTTGTGTCATGTTAGGCATCCCTGTTACTGTATGAGTGAGTCAGAGTGGGTGTCAGTCCCAGTGTTCCTACTGACCAAGTGTATGTGCTATGCGTTGCCTCTTTGCCAAGGCCAGGGCATACTGGGCACGCCTCCTTCTGCCTACTGGGACAAGGTCAGGTTGTTCCTCCTCCGAGTCACCTCCTGCCTGTGGTGGCCTTGGCAATGGTGGGGGGATGTTTGGCCCAGCCCTGTGCTGGTCCTGCTGCAGCTGTTTCCGCAGGATCATATTATGTAGCATAGCACATATCATGATCATTTGGGTACATGTAGTTGGTGTGTACTGCAAGGCTCCACCAGATGTGTCCAGACACCGGAACCATGACTTGAGCAGCCCAAACACACGCTCTATGACATTACGTGTTTGTGCGTGTGCCTCATTATGGCGTTCCTGTTCAGGTGTGTGTGCATTTCTGATGGGTGTCATCAGCCACGGCTCAAGTGCATAACCTGCATCCCCCACTAGGTGTCCATGTGGGAAGTCCCCATTGGCAAATGATTGGTACAGCTGCGTCAGATGCCAGATATGGGAATCATGGTAGCTCCCAGGGCAGCCAGCACACACATTCATTATTATGCCCTGGGCATCACACACGACCTGGCAGTTGATGGAGGGGTATCCCTTGTGGTTAATGTAGGCTCTACCCCGCTCACCGGCTGGTGCTTTGATGCGTATGTGCGTGCAGTCTATTGCACCCAGCACCTCAGGGTAACCCGCTATTTGCTGGAAGAGACGCATATTGCTGGCCATAACCTCACGGTCATTAGGGACATATATATGATCACCGACATGTGCTGACATGGCATCCAGGAACTGGTGCAGTACTCTGGGGGCTGATGCCTGTGATATCCCCATCATATTACCAGTTGGTCTCTGGAAGGTACCTGTTGCTAGTATTCTTAGGCCAACACATACCTTGGTTTCCACTGGGATGGGTTCCCTCTGTTGGTTCTGTGTGTGAGATGTGGCCTGCACAGCTCAACAATCTGCTGCAGAAGGTCTCTGTCCACTCTGTAGCGCTCTACTATCTCCAGCTCATGTAACCCATGGTAGGTGACCCTGGGCCTGTATACTCTTCTCCTTCTCCTCACTCTGGGTTGTCTGTCAGCATCTGCATTGTCACCACCCTCAGCAATTCGCCTATGCCTGATTATAATAGCTATGGCAGCCCCTAGCATTTCTGCTCTGAGTTCAGTTTTTTTCAGTTTTCAATTCTGATAGCTTAGTTTCTGGCATTATCTCTTGTGAGAAACAGCCTGCACTGCACTTTGTAGTCTTTTAAGTGCTGGGTTGGGCTTCTAGTCTGCTTGTGTAATTGCCTGCTTCTAATTGTTTCCACCAATTAACTCCAGCAGTATCTTCTGGCAGTTTCCATGTATTTTAGTTGTTTCCTGTTTCCTCTCTGTTTCCTGAGGAGGAGCAATGTGCACACCAGCTTAAACACGCTCACAGCCACTTAAACACGCGCACACATACTTACACGGTGTTACACGCGCGCACACATCCTTACACGGTGTGAGCTTGGCTGATTCATGCTAAAACGCGCGCACACTGCCTTACACACGTGCACGCCCATGCAAACCGTTGTAAACGGTTTGCAACATGCTCCCACATGTTGAACCTGCCTTACACGCGCGCACACGCGCGCATGCACGTATTTCAAGAAACTTTGAGTGTAGGGATAGCGTATACCCTCAATTTCTTGACTTTCCTAGTGTTCTGTTGGGACACACCTCCCTCCCTGATGTCTGTCTGTCATCTCTTACCTTACATTGCCCTCCAATCTGGTACATTTATTGCTATCCTTCCCCCCCATGATGTCACCTACCTCTTACTCTGTTCCTCCCCCTTCTCTAACTCTTACACTACTCAGAAAGTGCTCATTACCTATGTGGCAGTGTGATTCAGTATTGTAACCCTCATTTACATAGGATTGCCTAGTAATGACTAGTTACATGTCTTACACGGAGCTTGCGCCCTTGACAAGCACTAAACGGAGGCCATATTGTTTTGGTCTGCAAGTCCCTCCATTGACATTCCATGTAATACATAAATCCCACAATTGTGGGCTTATAAGCTTCGGTTTTCAGTTTTAGGTAGCGCACCCGTTTGCGGGTGCGCTGCAGTTAAACCCAGAAATCCCGTGGAAAAAAAAAGTTATATAACTTATTTTTGCAACACTTTTCATGCCAATGGCCACATATTTGGCCATTGGCATGCTTCATGAAACATATGCACTCTTTATTTGGAGCTGACATACCTCCGTTTTTAATTTTGCAGAAATGTACTCAGTTGTCAGCTGAGTACATTTCTGCAGCTAACACGTCCGTTACATGGACTGGTTTCGGCTTCGTGGATCGCTCAAATACCTCATTTGCATATCTTTAAGCTGCAAATGAGGTATTGAGCATTTCCACGCCCAGTCCGTGTAAGAGACGTGTTAGCTGTCTCTTACACGGAGATTTGGGCTGTTCCTGAATCGGGAGGCTTACACGGAGGCTTACACTACTCTTGAACTCCGTGTAAGCCTTCCTGAATCTGGCCCAATGATATACTGCTAATAGCAGTGGACCCAGTATTGACCTTGAGGTTTTTTTATCACATTGGAAGGATAATGTTTGTTGATATTTTACTCTGCTAAATAGTCTGTTAAAGTAAATCCATATTTTGGAGGTGGTTTAATACGATGTTATGGTTCACAATGTGAAATTACTTCCCGAAAATCTATAAATATTCTTCTCTGTAATTTACTTTTATCAGGACTCATTTAAACTACTGTAGGCATCTCTAAGGTCACATTGGTTATGATTTACAATGCCATACTTGTTTAAATATTTTGGTAGTTAATAATATATGACTTTTTGAAATATTTCAGTACATATTTGACTGTGGAGCAATTGGTTTGTAGTCATCTGTTGATATAAAATGTACAGTCTTAGGTTAGGGAAGCATTTCAGCTTCCTTACGTATTTCTGGAATGATTTGGGAAGTTAGTGGCAAGTTAATGTGATAGTGCAGGTTTGTTTAAATATTTCTAGACCTTATTATTTTGAGGACTGAAAGCTGCCAGATACTGCTGGCAGCTTAGTTAGGAGCTATGCCAAAGAGGATTTTGACTGTGCCATGAGGGACTGCCTGTTAAAGCAAAGTTGTAGTGAGTTAACTAGTACCCTGAAGTAGGTTAGCTGCATGGTAGTATTTTTTCTGCTATTTTTGTCAGTTAATCTTTATTTACTGTGAATTACTGTTGAGAAGATTGATGTATGTTTCTTTCTACCTGTTCATATCTTTAAATTCAGTCCCCAAATGTTTAGAATTTCTTAGAAGTTATTATTTATAGGTTCTCAAATGAGTTTATTTACCTTACTGTGTGCTTATTCTCACTGCTTTTCTCTGGTCAGCATAAAGAAGCAGAACATCTGAGTCATTGTTTTCTTTCCATTTTGTCAGTTTAGATTGTGCAGTACTAATACAGTTACCAACTATGTGCTGACACAAGCATCAGAGTTTTCTGCTCCCAGTTCATACCTCTCAACCTCTTAGAGCAAGAAATCTGGAAAAGCCATAAATAAAAGTGGGACAAAAGCCCAATAATAAGGACAATTTTTAAATATTACTCTTACAAACTTAGAAAGTTAATAGAATAACAGGTTTTGCATTAGCATGAATTTTTTGAAGGGTATGAAACCTGAAACTCAAATGTCTGTCATTAGTTTCTAACTTCAATTTTTAATGATTTGCCACTAATTTGTCAGAAAACCACAATTTTATGAAAAACAGACCAAATATATGAGGCAAAAATCTGGACTTTTTGTGAAAATCTGTCAAACCTCTGCAACAGGACAGAAGTTTCTTGTGCCTTGTGAAAACTATCAAGTCCTCATCACAAACTGCACGTTCCTCTTCTGAGTCCTCTTCTCATAAGAAGCTTTATGGAGTCTTTAGGAATACAAAGTAACTGGTTTGATAAGTAAAAATCATCATTTGAGCACATGAAGGGGTGGAAGAAGTGAATTCCCTGCCTTTCCCATGATTATCTCAAATTTAGGGAATGCCTAGAACTCATGAGGCTGCACAAGCATACCTCTCAACCTCTTAAGACAAAAATTTTGAATGAAGTAAAAAAAAAATCTATAATGCTTTTGTTTCACGACCATGTTTCAATATTCCTTGTTCATCACTGCTGTGCATTCATCAACTTGGATGTGTATTAGTTGAAGTATTTCAGAAGGCAAAGCAACTGATATATTTTACTTGTACAATATTTTCTGTGTATATTGGACTTGCATCAAAATGAAATAAATAAATTAAAGGGATAAAATAATGGGGCATCAAAGACCCAAAACTAGAGACAGGCTTTATTTATTGTTCTTATAAACTTAGAAAGTTACTAGAATAACAGGCTTTACATTAAATATTTTCAGAAGGATATGTAGTTTGAAAGCAAAATGTCTGTCAATATTTAGTGACTTCAGTTCTCACTGATTTGTCAGAAAACCACATATTTTATGAGGAACAGTCCAAAAATATGAGTCAAAAATCTTCTGCAAAAAGTTTGACAGTTGAGGCATATGAGCAGAGGAATTAATCAGGTTGACTGTTTTCACTCCCTTATAAATTTCAAAAGGTCAGATGGTCTCCCCAGAAGTCTTACTGGATTCTTTCTCCAAGAATGCATCCTAAAAGAAGTTATCAGGTTTATATGTGAAATCTAGTGTGGTAGACTGGCACATGGTGCTGCATGGTCCTCCAACATGAAGATGTGCAGTACTGCCAAAGACTGTCCCTGTGGCTGTGTTAAATACTAATGAGGCAGTCTGGGGGAGAGAAGCATATGCTAATAAGGCATGTGCTCTCTCCAGAATCTCCAGAAAGGCATCTACATGACTTAGTGATTCAAGAAAGTGCTCAGTGATATAGATCAGCACTGCCATCCCCACCAAATGTGGTTTTGAACACAGCCAAAAGCCTGTGCTCAATTACTGGACACAAATGTGGTGGAGGGAACCACTAGACACCAGGGCTTAATTTTAAAGTACAATAAAAGCACTGGCATTAAAATGAGGACTAGACACCAGGCTTTCGTCACTAAAATGCTGTACCAACACCAGTGTTAGTACTAGGACAAGTGGTGGGGGGGTGGACCACTAGACCACAAGGGATAAAGTGAAGGGCTGTAATGGCACATAAATCATAAGGATGATCAGGTGGTTGAGGAGACCACCAGATACCAGGCATTATTGTTTAATGTGCTGTAACTGGCACCAAACGTTACTACTAGGATAGGGGGAAGTGGAAGATACCCATTCTATAGAGCAATACTGGCACCAACATGGAATGCTTTAAGTGCCGTGATGTCATCAACTTTAGAATGAAGGTTGGGGGAGTCAGAAGATACACAAGACATCATGTATTACTCAAGTGTCCTAAGGCACAGACCTACATAACAGAGATGGAGGAATCACAGGACACATACTCTAAAGGACCATAATGGCATGAATAGCAGCATGGCACACACTTCCTAAGGATGATGGAGGGGTAAGGAGAACCACTAGACCTTCACCAGGCATGACTCTTTAAAGTACCTTAACAACACTGACAGTGTAATGGGAATCAATAAGAGTGGATACTCTATATACCAGAAAGTAATACATATGTGTCATAATGATACTGAAGTATTATGGAGGTGGGGTAGCCATGGGAGAGTATGGACAGGTTCAGTGATTGATGTGTGTGTACATGTGTGTGTGTGTGTGTGTGTGTGTGTGTGTGTGTGTGTGTGTGTGTGTGTGTGTGTGTGTGTGTGTGTGAGAGAGAGTGACTGGAGGGGGATTTCACTGCCTACAGAAGTAGTAGGTTACTACTGCGACATGCAGCTCAGCCAAGATCTGCACATTGTAGTAGTAATTGTGATGCAGGAAACAATCAAATTAGCCAATAATGAGGTTCTACCTTGTTGCAGCTAGCATGTTCCTAAATTGCAAATGGGGTGTGTTGTGCTTGAAGGTTCTTTCCTAGTTCAAACCATAGTAACTTCAATACATTCCTAGGAATGATTTGTATTGCCAGAATTTATATGATTTCAAAAATGAGAACAAATGAGTTAATAGTTATTTTTAATATCTCTGAACCAAAAGGTTAAACCCACTTGCTCACAGATCTTACATAAGCTCTATGTTGGAAAAAGGGCCTTTAAAGTTAAATAATCATAATGCAGGCAAATTAAGATTTCACTCAGTGTGTAACTTTCCATATCCAACATGGCTAAAATGCTGGAAAGATAAACAGCATAGATTATAAACTATAAGAGTGGGGCACGGAAGTAATAAAGAGAAAAGATAGGGGCTAATGATAGTTTATGTACATAAGTAGCATAGTTCATTTTGGTAAACAAAACAGTTTCACTTACAATATAGGAGATGTACCCCTCCAACCTGGCATTGTTGTAATGGATTTGGGCACTTTTGTTGATAATTGTCACTTGGCCATCATTTCTCGACAATAGGTTGGAAAGCTTTTTATCTGGTCAATTTCATTTCCAAGGGCATTTTCACTAGAGCCAAAGAAGTCTTAATTCCCCTTTACTCTTTTCTTATCAGACCCCCTATTGAATATAATGCACATTTTGACATGCATTTGTCTAAAATATCACACAATTTGAGAGACCTCAGAGACACATGACTAAAAAGATCAGTCATTTTAAAAGCTATTAGGAGATATGGAAATCTTTTTCCTTTGTACTCCCTGGTGTCTGATGGACCCTGACCCCCATCCCCATACTATCATCCTGGACTGCCAATATTAACATTTCATCTTTTGGTTTAAATTCACCTTTCTGTAACCACTCCTGTGGCAGATTGTGACCAACATGAGGTTGTTCCAAGAGTTTTCTGTACTTGTGACTATATTTATGCCTTTTCCCCATTTCTTGCCTTCTCTTCTCACCCTTCTCCTTATATTCTTTCTTTTGTTTTTTTTTTTGTTTGTTTTTTTTTGGCATTTTCATTTGCTACTTGATTTTATCTGCTTGTGGTTTGGTTTGCAATCCCACTTGACAATATGCTTCTGCTAAACTAAGCAAGGAGGTCATTTTAGACTTCTCTTCATGTTTTAAAACTTTCACTATATTTGGATCTGATGAGGTCAGCAGATATGTATGCAGTCCTACAACTGCAGATCTATACATGTAATCAATTTTGAGAAGCCCTATGCCTCCTTCAGAATGAGGAATATATAATCTTTGTATACACTGATTTTTTATATTATTTGATAAGCATGAAGCATTTTATTGCTCTCCAGTCCAACTAATCCAATACCTTTTGGAGACAGTCTCTCACCAGAAAATTTTACATTAGAACAGGAAGAGCAGATTGGTTTATATCCTGGACTTTGTTACTACATCATGGGGATGTTTACAGTATTAATTTTAGTCTTCTAAAATATTCCTTACTGAATTTTGTTTGCATTTGTTCATGTTTTATTGTCAATCCTTCATCAGTTCCCAAATATTTACATATTATCTCTTGCTCAGGTTCCTTTATATCACATTCCTACCCAGATGATATTTTCTTTATGCTGCAACTTTCCTGCTTTAAATGTTACTTTTACACATTTATTGAGATGAAATGCCATTCTTATTTCATCTGAGAAACTTTTGACCATTTCCAGTTGTGCTTTCAGTGCCTCATCTGATGAACTGTACAGTTTTAAATCATCTACAAAAAGAAGGTGAGAAGTCTTTACACTTTGTTGTTATCTGGAAGCCGAATTATAACCAAGATAGCTTAATCAGTTAAGGACAAGATAAAATAGCAATGCTGGCAAAGAGTCACACTGGAATATCACCCTTTGAATTCTTATCCTCGAGATAATAATTTGTCCTTTAGTGTGGCTTAGCTGCAAAGAGATTTGACTCTGTTTCACAGTCACTGTAATGTAATTGTTCAATGTAGGATGTATGTATCTTATTCAGGGTCTATATTATATCCTTGAAGAGTCATTGACCCTTAAACTGTGAAATCACAAAACAGCGAACGTTCACATGAGTGATTTCTTTCCCTGGGAAAGAAATCACTTGGCCATCCTTGTTATTTTACCGTTTTCCCCACAGTAGTGTGATCTCAGAGTTGGTATATTTAGTTGGGGGGTGGGGGGCACAGCCCCCCACATTGGGGGGTGTGGGGGGCACAGCCCCCCAGTTTGTAATGTTTGTAGTGATGTGTTTTTCTTTTTAGGGCAAGCAATTTCTTTCCCAGGGAGAGAAATTGCTGATGTGAACTTTCACTGTTTTGTGATTTTGTGGTTTAAGGGTCGATGAAGAGCCGTTTGATGGAATGCTTCTTTGAGGATATAATACATCTGTAAGCACTCCTTTATCCATGAATGTGAGATGCTGTCAAATGCTTTTTTATAATCTATGAATGCCATACTTAGAGCCTTCCTCTTTTTAAAATTCTCCATTATCGCCTTATTTTACAACAAATGATGCTTTTTCCAAATTACTTTCTTTTGTTACACTTTTGTTTTATTGCTACGATTGAGTTTTCTTCAAAATAATTATAACCTTTGTTGGCGTCAGTTCCAGGGTATAATATATATATCATTGGAAGGCAAGTTATTGGTCTATAATTTTTAGTATAGCTTGTAGGTTTTCTCTTAAGGAGGAGTATCATTTTTCCTCTTGTTTACCAGGCTGGTGTCTGTTTGGGGTGCTCACATAAGTAGTTCTTACTCAAGTAAAGATGTAAATACTTTAAGCCAGAAGTTAGATACTGCATTTGGGCCTACATTTATCCAGTTAGGTGTTTTTCTTAATTTTGTTTCAATTTCTCTGGCAGTTGCTTCATCCCATTTCATATCCTGTACATTTGAACTTCTTATTGTTTAATTTCTTCTATCCATTCAGCATCTTTGTTATGTTCCATAGGATCTTTAGAGATATTTCTCCAAATGTGTCTATTTCTTCTTTTTTTTGGTGGCTTCTCTATTCTTTTTGATTTGTTTCACAATTCTTGCAGAACTTTTTGGGTCATCAATGAATTGCTTAATTTGTACTTTTTCTTTATATTTATATGCATATATTCTAAGTTTTCTGCCTGTGCTGATATCATCAGTATATCATTTGCAATACTATATGATAGATCATAGTCTGTTTTAATACTGCACATTGCTTTTATCACGTCTATTTTTCTAAGTATTTTTTGTTGATCTCTTCCCTCTTCAATACTTTTCTAACAGTGACACTTCTTGTCTTAATTACTTTACAGTTTTTGCTAATCGATACTTCCATGATGACATTTGATTTCTTCTGTTTCTTTCCCTTATTGACCTGTATTTTTGTGGTAAGACTTTATCAGCTATTAATTTAGCTTCACAGAAATACAGCCTATTTACTTCTGTTATATCACATAAATTTCTGTAAATAGTCTTGATTACTGAATTCATTTGTGTTATCAGACTTCTAATATTTTAGGTCTTATTGACTTTCTGTAATCTATTTCTTTCATCACTCTTAATATGTCTATCCATCTCTATTAAATCAAGCAACTCTTCCTTTAGATCATTTTCTTCTAAACTGATGGTACATTCTTTGTTCTCTGTTTTCTGTGGGCATTCTGCAGAAATTTTTAGAATATCTTCTTTTGACATATTCTCTTCAGTTACATCCTGCGTCATCCATTGCTTTTTTCATATGGGACCTCACTGGCCTATTATTCCACAACTTTGCCACTGTTTCCTCTTCCTTCCCATGCTGTGCAACTCCAACTGAACTTTTGTACTGGTTTCTTACTGAAGGCTCCAGAGTATCTTCATACGGCATCTGATAAGATGCTTCCCGTCCACCTGTTTTTCCTTAAATTGGGGACTTACTATCATACTTCTCAACCTGGAATCATAAAAAAAATCTGGACAAAGGTCCATAAATAATAGGTATAACTCACCAAAAATGTGTATGTTTATTAATATAAAAATTGCATACATAATTATGTAACCCCACCCACTCCAGTGGAATTGTGGGATACCAACTTTTAAATGCAAACTGAAGGACAAAATATAAAACACAATACACAAAATAAATAGAAAAACATTTTCTTTTTATTTATGTTAATATCTGAATCAGGCCATAACACTGTTATAGTTACTCTCTGACTAATAAATAATTCTAAGCACTATCAAGTCTAAATTCAGTGATTATAGTGAATTGATACTGTACTAGACAGTTGTGAGTGGGACTGGGAACTATTATTTAGCACAGATAAAAACAACAGCTAAGGTAGTGTATGCATTGTATGAATAAATTACAATTTATCAAGTATCTATTACCCGAGTCTAATTGCATTGTATAAGAATAATAAATAAAGCAAAGCTGTAAAACGTAAGATGTAAATATGAGTATAAATTTACAAAAACATTAAAATGTGGCTAATCCTTGTAAACAACGTAAAAAAAGAAGTAGTTTTGGAGGGGTGGTGCCTAGATGGCCAACTAAGAGCAGTGAAGTTTGAGAGCTCCATAAACTAGTATAATAATATAGGAAAATCTTATTCTTTTCAAGTTTAAAATGCCAGAAATCTATAGATAAACTATTATACTACATAAATATCAATTTTGGTGGAGATATGCAAAAATTTTCCTGTCAGGTAACTTGGAGATATATTGAGTCACTAAATATGAACAACTCAAGGAATTCTCATCCAGATGCTGCTTTGAAAAAAGAACTGCAATTGATGACATCTACCTTACAGGAACTATTTTTGAAGATGGATGGCTTTAAAAATGACTTAGAAAACCTCAAATGAAATTCTCAAAAACAGACTGATACTCTTAAGGAACACCAATACAAACATAACAAATATAGAGACTTCTCTAAATGACATTGAAGGGAGACTCAAAGAGGAAGAATACCAAAATGAATTTCTGCTTAAATAGAATACATGGCTGCTTAGCAAAATAGATGACTTAGAAAACAGGGAAAGGAGAAACAACATAAGGATCTTTGGTCTGCCTGAAAACACTGAAGGTGAAGACATTATTTCATTCTTAACCACCTGGATTCCTGACTTTTTAGACTTGAAAGAGCGACTTTCATTTGGAATTGAAAGGGCACATAGACCACTGAGGAAACCTGTTTCTAAGTCAACAAATACTCCACCTAGATCCATAGTTATAAAATTTCTTTCATTTCTAGACAAGTAACTAATACTGAAATCTACTTGGAGAAAATCACCCTGAAAATACAATCAAAGCCTGATAAGGTTTGACAATGATTATTCTTCCAGAATACTAGAACAAAGGAAAAAAGTCTGGCCAATAATAAAACTGCTGAAACAAAATAACCTTAAAGCACAACTGGCCTTTCCAGCCAAGGTAAAAATACTGTTTGCCAATGAGATGAGAACCTTTAATGACTTAGAAGAAGCTGCTATATTCATCAAAAACAACAACATAGTGTCTATCCCAGAAGAAATGGAATGGATGGCCCCTACTCTTCAAAGAATAAAAGAAACAAATCCTTGGACTGATGCTAGAAAGAAGAAACAAAAACTGATTCCAAGATAGCTGTCCCAGAAAAAATAACTCTTACAACTACATTTCTCAAAGTATGAACTGATATGGTACATCACTTGTCATATGATTTTATTAAAAAAAGGAGGGTTTCTTAAAAAAATGAGAAACAGTAATTATTTATTCAGAATGTTCAAAGAGTCCAATAATTCTTAACAAACAAAGATAGGTCAAGATGGGTTACTATTTACATTATATATAAGCCAAACAAAGCAACACATAATACAAACATAGAAGTTTCTATTCCCCTACTTGAACTCAATGAATACTTATCTTGTTCATTTTTCATTGATTTTACTTATAATAATTTAAGTAATTAATTAATTAACGAATTCAACATGGTACCATTCATCAGAGTTCAGACTCAAATGTAACAAATTAACATCATATATAATAGCAGTAACAGTAGAATGTAAATGCTGTCATGGAGACTAATGCCTTCTTCAATTAAAGAATGATTTAGAAATGTCATGTATATCCTGGTTAGATAATTCTAGCAACCTATTAGTATAAATGTCATCTTTATTCTGTCTAAATATAGTTAATATCAATTATGGCAGGTATCACAGCTACGAGTGCTGTTTGATCAATCCTGATATCGTGTACATGGATACAGCTGTGTCTGGCAGCTAGTACAAATGTCATTATTGTTCTGTCTAAACATAGTTAATATCAATTATGGCAGGTATCATAGCCTCGGGTGCTGTTTGATCAATCCTGATACGGTGTGCGTGGATGCAGCCATGTCTGGCAGCTAGTACAAATGTCATTATTATTCTGTTTAAACACAGTTAATATCAATTATGGCAGGTATCATAGCTTCAAGTTCTGTTTGATTAAGCCTGACATGGTGTGTGTGGATGCAGCTGCGTCTGGAAGCTGTTGTATGTTGCCGTTTGTGTCTCCGGGAAGCTGTGGGTTGTGGCTTGTGATCGAAATTTACTGATGCTTGTGTATTAGAAAGAGACATTTGGTGTTTTAGCCTGGATCCAGGGGAAGGGGGTAGATAAAAGTGTGATTTTGGATATTTTGGAAAAGAATAGTTTGTTTATACATCTGCTGAGTGACAGGTGGGAAGGCTGGAAGAATATGTTATCTCTTGTTGTGGCGGCTTGTTGGGAGTTTTTTTTTTTTTGATCTGTTTGCTCTCTGTTCTTTTCCTGACTGCTGCCTCACTAAATGGGAAGGAATTTAGGCTTGAAGTTGCAGTGAAGTGAAGCTTTTCTTCAGGTGCATCGCAAGGCTCTGATGTGCAGTACACAGACACAATAACAGAAACAGATGCTCCCAGGTTGCTATGGTAATGGAGACAGAGTGGCAATAATGCTTAATGGCTCTGAGGAGCCACTGAGATGATTCTCGGCAATGAAGTTTTTGGTTTAAAAAAATATAATAAAAGGGCTGTTTTAAACCAGATGTACACATATTGATGGTCTCCCAACACTTCGTTTACCTCATTAAGTTGATTCTTGATAACAAAAATAAATGCATAAAATAATAAGCTTAATTTTATATTTAAAATGTATTTTGGTCCAAAAACATTAAGGACTTACATAAGAGTGGAAGTCTGAGTCATTGTGAAGGACTAACAGCAATTGGTCTTGTGCAGTACCCTTTGCAGTGGTCTGGGAGGTGAGCTTGCTTGGACGTGTTGTGCATATGGAGATAACTGATTCTAGGGGTGTTTGGGGTTGCCGGGAAGGTCTAGAGAGTCATTAGATTTCCTTTGTGGAAATATTTGTGGAAATGGAAGGTGTGTTGAGTGGTTCACTGGCAGAGTGGTCAATGCATGGAACAGGCTGGTAAAATGCAACAGGACAAATATTGGTTTGGATATTTTAAGAACAGCCTGGAAACACACCACATGAACTAGTGAATGGTTTTCTGGCAAAACTGGATGGGCATTGTTGGGCTTGAAGTACTGATATGTGTGTATGTAAGGATGGAAATATACTTATAACAAATAAGAAACTAGAAGGGTCTCATAATTTAAAGTCTATGGACTGCATAAACATGCTTGGAAGGAGCTAATAATAAGAGTAAGCATTACAGCTTGTGGTCTCTCAAATAATTAAGCAACAGCCAAAAAAAAAAACACACACACACACACACACACACACACACACACACACACACACACACACACACACACACACACACACAGTAGTTATGTAATGTATGATTTTAGTAAATCTAGAAATAAAATATATAATCATCCTATAAGATGAAGCAGTCTGTTGAATTTAGATATTAAAGCCATGTTTTAATAACATGGGCTTGTGTATAATAACACTACTGTCTTAACTTGTCATAAATGACATACACTATATTGAACATCAAGGGGAAGCATGAGGATTTTCTTATATAAGTAAATATGCATAACAAGTCATGTAATTGCTTTTACTTGAATTCTAATTTTTGTAAACATCTTGGCCATATATAATACTTAAGTGGTTACCGAGGTAACTGATGCTTTATACATGACATCAAACTGACAAAATTATTCAAGAGAAACAATAGAAGCCTGAACTTGAAATGTCACAGAATGTAACAATCATATTCTAAACAAATAGTAATAAATTAACAATAGACTCTCAGTTTAACAACATGGGGTTGTGTATAATAACACTACTGTTTTAACTTGTCATAAATGACATACACTATATTGAACATCAAGGGGAAGCATGATGATTTTTCCATATAAGTAAACGTGTATAACAAGTCATAGAATTGCTTTAACCAAAATTGTGGTTTTGTAACCCATCTTGACCATACATAATACTTAAGCTGTTACTAAGGTAACTGATGTTTTATACATGACATCAAACTGACAAAATTGTTCAAGGGAAAAAATAGAAATCTGAACTAGGAATGTCACAGAATGCAACAATCACATTCTGAACAAATAGTATTAAATTGACAATAATCACTCAGTTTAACCTTTGCTGATTATGCAAACTAGAATGTTGCCATTTAAGTCTAAAAACGTTCAGTATATGTCATAAAATGGCAATTTATAAATATGGAAAGGGAATTTGTAATAATTAATCACAATAAGTGAATTTTTTGCTTTTTATCTATAATTTCACTCATTTTATAAAAGCAAATGACAGATATGAAAATCCTTATGTGTAAGAAATGGGGGGAAGAGGGATGCACTGATAATTAAAATGTACTAACGTTAATCAATGTTCACATAAAACAAACTTGATGCTTTAAGTAAGTTAGAAACAAACAAAGTGGTTACTTAAATGCGGGGAACAATGAAATATAACTTCTGATATATCCAGTAAAATAAATTGTATTATAAACATTAGGTATAAATATTATTATCATCTATTTATATTAAGTAATACGTTTTGAAAGAATTCATCAATAAGGCTGAATATGTTAAATAACTGTGTGATATAATCTTTTACTGAGGTTTTATATATGATATATCCTACTTTACTATGATTGAATTGCTTGTCATCTATCTTTCATGTAAATATTAATTGCCTATACAATAAGTAGACATTTATATTGTTTTAGAATTCTGTCTAATCTACAATAGTACTTTATCTGTTCAAAATAATATAACTATTGCTTATTCCTATTACAAATATTCTCCATATGCAAATTCAATTTATGGAGCTTAGATGTTCTGGATTGTCAAGGTATGAGTGATAATCTGATGGACTTAGGTTTATCCATCAGATTAGGAATGATTTTCATTCCATGGCTAGTGGGGATCTTAGTTTTGTTAACATTTATTCATTTAAATTTATTTCATAAAAACATTTTTAGTATGCCTGACCAAAACATTACTTTGCTGGTAAACACTCAAAGTATAAAACTGATAATTTCCTTTAAAAGCTCAAACATATACTTTATAGTTATCAGAGGAAAATGTTTAATAGTCACAATAAAACAAAAAAATACATAGTCTAAATAACCTGAGATGGATTTAACTTTATTATCTTTAAATACCAATGGCTTAAACAATCCTAGCAAGAGATCAAATCTACTGAAATATTGAAAACTGAACAAAGCACAAATTGTCATCTTCAAGAAGTTCATTTCAAAACAAATGACAATTACAAATGGAATCATAAGGAATATTTGATATTGGCACAATCTACTTATAAGACAAAGACAAAAGGGGTAACAATTTTATAGAAAAGAAATGTGATTAACCCAGAAATCATTTATAAGTATGAAAATAAAGAAGGCTTTTTGGCATTAGTAATAATTAAATATAAAACAGAATATGGACCATAGCCAATCTATACTAGTTCCCAGGCATTGGAACAGGAACTGTTAAATACACTTGGCTTTCATTTCCAATATCTAAAAAGGCAACTGAATATTAGGAGGATATTTTAACTGTATATTTGATATTTCTTAAACTACAAATAAAAGACTGATGTGTACATCTGCTGTATCAAAAGCTTTAAACAAATGAGTAGAATCATTTCATCTTGCAGATACTTTTAAATTTAAAGAAGATAAATCTTTGTTGTATTCCCATCAAGATCACAGATTTGGCACCCAAACTAGAATAGATAAAATATTTGCTGCCCATGACTTCTACTCTAAAATCATTAATTTCTCAGTTCTCAAGACCACAATTCATTAATACTAAAACATCAAAATGGGTACAAACCATTAATCTTTAACTCCAGAATTCTAGCATATATAACTAAAATTATAGAGTTCAAACCCTGGTTATTACCTGAATTAAAGTTCTTCTTAGATATTAATTACACCACAGAGATAAATGAAATAATGATATGGAACTCATTAAAAGCTTACATATATATGGTAAAACCCTAACGTGGTATAAAAAAGAATCAGAGAATGGGATTCTGAATTATTAGATCTACAAACCAAACTTTCATCAGTAAAAGCTAAAAAAATCAAAATCATTTGGAGATGAAAAAGAAAGTAGAAGTATTAAACAATAAATACAACAAAATTCTAACACATAAAACTAGTTTAGCTTTGAAAAACTAAAGATTAATACATTGGCCACTTCTCCCAAATATCTACATAATTAATCCATAAGAATCAAAATACAATCAAAAGCTAATAAAATTAAAAGTATCTTCCATGAAAAGAAAGGGAAAAATGTCTGAGATATAGGTGACATTCTTGATGCCTATAGAAATCACTATATGGAACATTTCCAAACAAAAAATATACATATTGATCAATTAAATCTAGATGAAAAATGTTCTAATATAAAAAAAAAAACAGAAAAATGAAAACTAGATCTGCAAGCACCCATATCCTATAAAGAAATAACAGATACAATAAAAGTGGGTAAAAATAATAAGCTCCATGCATAGATGGCATACTTATGGAATATATAAACTTTTTCCTTCAAAGATACTATCTCTCTTCCATAAAACTCTATTAGAAATTCAGTCACAAGCTTTAATACCACCCTCTTAGAGATATTCCTTAATCACACCAATCCTAAAGGAAAACAAATCCCAACACTTCTATATCTCATATAGAGCTATATCATTATTAAAGAATGACTATAATCTCTTCATGACAATATTAACTAACAGAATGAAAATACCACTATCCAAAACAATAAATAATGTCCAACTGGATTTATATATCGTAGACACACACATGACAATATTAAAAGGATAATTTCTCTAATAGATTATGTTAATAAAGAAAATAAAGAAACATTCATAATTGCCGTAGATATAGAGAAAGCCTTTGAGTCCCTAAATTGGTACTATTTATTCAAAATCCTAATGCTATTTGAATTTCCTGCATCCTTTGTTCATCTCCTAAAGAATATATATACAAATAATTTAGTGTATGTCAAGTTAAGTCCTTTTACCTCTGAATCTATACATATAACAAAAGGCACCAAACAAGGATATCCCATGTCACCAATTCTATTTGCTCTGGCTATTGAAATATTGGCAGATTCAATTTGTAACAATATAAAAATCAAAGGAATAGATGTTTATGAACAATACAATTCTAAAGTAATGCTATTTTCTAATGACATATTACTAACATTATTTAATACAAAAGAGACATTAGAAGAATTAGATATATTAATTGACAAATTTCACATGACTTCAGGACTCAATTTCAATAAATCAAAATCAAAATTCTTATTTTTAAATAAAAAAAGAACTGCAGACTAAGGAGGATTACATCACAGGGAAACAAGAATCTACCTTAAAATATCTAGGAATTGAGTTATGCAAGGAAATAATGAATTCGTCTCAAAAAAACTACAATAATATCATCAACCCAATTAAAATCTCTGGGGAAACATGGAACAAAGTAATATTAACATTTGAAGATAGACTACAGTTAATAAAAGTTGTTTTACTGCCCAAAATCCTATATATAGCCTTGGCAATACAACTGTGACCAGAAAGGAATATACCTAAAGAAATAATTTCATGTCTAATAAAATGTTTATAGTTTCCCAAAAGAAACAGAATAGCTTTAATACATCATATCAGACCACGGAAATAGGGAGGATTAAACTTTCCTGATATAGAAACATATGTAAAAGCATCAATATCTAAAACAATCTCAGATTGGATAAGTCCAAATTACTCTGCAAATTGGAAAGAATTACTAACTGTAATATCAACAAATTAATTTGATTTACAAAAAAATAATTCAGATAACAGATAAAAACAACTTGCCATGGTACATATTATGTATTAGTATGCAATATAACATAACTAAACCCACTAAAACTTGTATGATTAATTATTACATTGACTCATTTAGGAAAATTATTAATGCAAATATAGATTTAAAAATCTGGTTTAATCTTTTAACACCATTTATAGTCACAAAGAACTTATTAAAGAAATTATTAATTCCTGGGAAACTAAAGGATTTGTTTGTTGGCTCCAATTTATCAAAGAACTAAAAGTTTTAGATATCAAGTAATAAAAGCAACATGCAAAATTCCACAGCAAGACTGGCTAACTTTACAAAGTATTGTGTCATAGTCACAAGATTTAAGTAGAATAATTAACAATTCTTCATTTAAAGAAATACCTAAATTTACAAAATACATATATGAAATCATATATAATGACTTTGACATGGGAAACAGTATTTCAAAATTTACAAAATATTGATAAACTATAAAACAACACCCAAAACCTCATATTGGAAATATATAACAAAAGGACACTCAATACAGTTAACTGAAGATACTAAAACAAATATCTTATTATCGATAAAATATACATCTTTGCATAAAACTGTAAAGTTTTTAATTGGAAATAATACTTGCACAGAGCATTCTTAACCCCAGAAAGAATCAGTAAAATTAGTTCTTCCATGAATGGAATATGTTAGAGATGTGAGCAAGTACACAATGCAGATTGGAACTACATTTTCTTTGACTGTGTTAAAATTAAGCCATTTTGGAATGATATTAATAACTTTCTACAAGCTTCATTTAATGAATCATTGTATTTAACTAAACTCTTATGTTGGGGCTATTGACACATTGTCATTTAAACCTGGTGGTAACATAGCAGCCAACCTTAGCTGCCACTGACTCTCCTTCTTTTTTAATAAATTTTTCCAGTTGTCCCGTCTTGGATTAATCTTTACAATATCCAATATCCTAAACATAAACTTGTCAAAATGTGCACAAGTTGCTGCATGCTTATACAGAGCATTTGTTGATTTTTTATTTTTCATGTAATTTAAATGTTCATATATCATATTTTTCAACATGCGTTCAGTTTTTCCTACATAAAAATGCCCACTTGATTTGCACAATGCCAAATACACCACTCCCATGGTGTTACAATTTCCTTTCTTAAAAAAAATATTTTACTCTTAATATTATTATCCAAAACCAAACTATTTTGTTTATTGATGTATGAACAATAAGCACACATGCCGCATGCCTGTGTACCCTGTTTGACCACCATTGTATTTTCTATCCTTTTTTCCAACAATTGCTTTATGTTAAACCCCACCTATGTTTACAAACCTAGGTCTTTCCCTATTTTTTAAAAATCTCCTGATGAATCCTAAATATATTCCAATTTCTTTCCAGTGCTTTTCTAACCCTGTATGTATTAACATTATACTGTAAAATACAAGCCTTACTAAAATTATTCTGTGCATAATTAATATGTATACTACTATTCTCTGGTACCAAATTCAAACTGGCCCCCAGACGTGGTTTATATTTGCTCCTCCAATTGTCATAGACCTCTTGGAGAATCTGACTCAACAAGTCCAATGGATATCCCCTCTCCTAAAAAATATTGGGATTGGTGGTAAACTCCTTAGCCAAATCTTTTTTAAAGGAAGTCATATGTGCCACTCTTATGGCCTGTCCTTTTATGATACAAATTTTGACAAGTTTATGAAGACCACAGCATTATTGGAAATTAAAATTAAAGAACTAAGATTTTATCCAAAGACAGTTATCAACAACCCTTGGGGGAAAAGTCTTATTGTTGATTGACACTATACAATAATTGATCAGACACTCTGATAATGGAGTGGACATACTTATAAAGTAACTGTATACATTAAGATCTGTTATAGTGTCAGGCTAATGTAAATAGTGTATATAGTTATTTAAGATGTTCTGTATAATTACTATGGAATTCATTCAAATGTATTTGAAAAATAAAAAAAAAATTGAGGAAGAAAAAAAAAAGAAGTTTTGGATGGGCTTATGTAATCACCAGTCATTGGGATCATCTTAAGCTATTCTACCACGAGTTCCAAAGAAAAGGAATCTGATATGAAAAGGAACAGTCTCCTGCAGACTTATGCCAAACCTTCAGAACCTTCAGCAGTTCATAGCCTGAGAAATGGAAAGTGTGAAAAGGTCAATACCAGCTAGGGGTTCACTAAGATAAGGGGAACCTAAGTTATATAGGGCAAGATAGACTAAGACAAGGACTTCTAAGACACAGCAGACTGAATAGGGAGCCACTACAGACTCTGCAGCACTGGCATAATAGTGTGACATCTAGGTATCCACTACATAAAAGAACAATAATTCCTAGTAAGTCAAAACATACTGCAAACCCAAATCAAACTGGTATGATGAAGCTATAAAATCAGGAAACTTAATAAGAAAACACTCCATAGCATATAATTAAAAATAACTGCAATAATCTGCACTGTTTTAAACACACTGAGCTCAAAAGAGAGTTATCAAGTAAGAGCTCTGCATTGCAACTTCAGGTTTTGTTTTTCAGTCCTGACATTTATTCACTAAGGATGGAGTTTGTATGCTGTCTTTGTTTCTGTTTATCTTTTCTTTGGGTACTTCCTAAAAACATGCCAGTTGATTAGCTATGCTGAAATGTGCATATACATTTATATGTGGGGTTATTGCTAAAAAGGGCATAGACCAGCTAGCTTACCCACTTAAATAATAAATATGCCAAAAAAAAGTATGAAACAAACCTAGTTACAAAAGTGTGAGATGGGTTGTGCCCTTTCTACTGCCTATCCTATCCTAATCATCATAGCATCTATTTCTTTTACACATAAACTCTGTTATGCCACTTCCTCTTTTCATCTCTTCCACTAAGTATATATATATATATATATATATATATATATATATATATATATATATATATATAGTTCCCCTTCAGAAGGTCGAACAGCTGAAATCTCCAAATGCATACTGCCAAAGCTATATGCTCGAATTTCAGAAGCTCGACCTTCTGAAAGGGAAAACAAAAAAAAAAAAAAAAAACAATGAAACACAAAACAATGTTTCTGCAGGGGGGCAAGCCCCCCTGCACCCCCACACCCCCCACTACTTATTTATACCAACTCCGAGATCGCACTACAGCAAAGAAAGGGAAATCCCCCATTCTGTGCTGTATGCCGATCCCCATTCAGAAGGCCAAGCTTCAGAAATTTCGAGCACATGGTGTCGACCATATGCATTTTGAGATTTTAGCTGTTCGACCTTCTGAAGGGGAACCATATATATATATATATATATATATATATATATATATATATATATATATATATATATATATATATATACACACACACACACACACACACACACACACATATATATATATATATATATATATATATATATATATATATATATATATATATATATTTATATACATATATATGCTACTCTACCGTGATGAACAAATATAAGTCTTTTTCAGGTGAAGAAGAAATAACTAGAATTTGTTGACAATAAAATTAGTTTGATTCCTCCAAACAAAATAAGTTAAGGATACCAGTCCCCGAAAACCAGGAAAACCAGGAAATATAATAAACCAGTTAAGGATACCAGTCCCCGCTGCACTTTTATTTCATATGTACAACATGCTTATATAGGATAAAAATGATAAAGACATGTTCCATTTTTCACTAATGCTTCCTGTCATGGTTAAGCCTGTGCTGGTAGCATAGAGGAATAAAATCCTGACTATGGCACAGGTGACCCATGTTTGATTTGCAGCTTGGGCACTTGATTGCACAGGCAAAGAAATGGGCCTGCCTTTCCTGGAAAAGAGGCACTTCGTGGAGCAGATTTGCATATTTGATTTCCCTGGTGAGAGCAAGGAAACTGCATGTGTTACTTGGGGTGGGAGGGGTGTCCTGCTGATGGTCGCACCTAGTGGAACTAGAGTGGAGCAGCACTGATGTCCATTGCAAGACTCACCTACAGGGGTTACTTAGCAATAGGGAAATGCTCTTTAGCAGCTCTATAGCCCTGCTCAGGTGAGTTAATCTTCTCAACAGCTCAGAACATGGGGGTGTGTAAGTTCATCTTTGCAGGCTAGTCAGGCTCAGTAGACCCAGCAGACAATTAGATGCTCTGAGAGTGGTAGATGGAGGTACCCAAAATGTGCAAAATAATCTTTTCTTGCTTGCCACTTGTTCATAAACTGTTTTAACTGGCATTGTATTTCCATAGTAAAACAATGTATGGTATCCATAATAAACAGCTCATAAAAGTTTCAGCCCAACACACCACTTTGGATTACAAATTGTACTACCTATCAAATATTAAAAGTACATTTAAAACTGAAAAAAAAACTTTCTCTGCATCATAATTTCACAATGAACTCACTAAATCAAGAAATAGCAGAAAAATGTATGATAAACAAACCAAGTTCACAGTCTGGAGACATCCATTCCAGTCCAAACCCATATACCTATGTACCAAAATTAGATTTACCTCTGTTATGCTCATCAACAGAACTCAAAGCCCTAAAATAATTTACACTGGCATTAGCAGAATAATATTTCATAGTCAAAACAACTCAGAACAAGAGGTAAGATGGGATTCCAGAAGCTGGAAAGAGAAACAGAAGCACATCATCATCTTCTTTCAGCTGTTCCCATTAGGGGTTGCCACAGCAGATCTTCTGTTTCCATTTCTTCCTGTCCTCTGCATCATGCTCTTTCACACCAACCACCTGCATGTCCTCTCTCACCACATCCATAAACCTTATCTTAGGCCTACCTTTTTTCCTCTTACCTGGCAGCTCCATCCTTAGCATTCTTTTCCCAATATACCCAGCATCCCTCCTCAGCATATGTCCAAATCAATGCAATCTTGCCTCTCTTGCTTTGTCTCTAAACTGTCCAACCTGAGCTGACCCTCTAATATACTGTTTCCTAATCCTGTCCATCCTTGTCACACCCAGTGCAAATCTTAACATCTTTAACTCTACCACATCCAGCTTTGACTCCTGCCTTTTCATCAATGCCACCGACTCCAACCCATATAACATAGCTGGTCTCACTACCCTCTTGTAGACCTTCCCTTTCACTCTTACTGGTACCTGTCTGTCACAAATCACTCCTGACACTCTTCTCCACCCATTTCACCCTGCCTGAACTCTCTTCTTCACCTCTCTTCCACACTCACCATTACTCTGAACTGTTGATCTCAAGTACTTGAACTCATCCACCTTTACCAACTCTACTCCCTGCATCCTCACCATTCCTCTACCCTCCCTTACATTTACACACATATATTCTGTTTTTGCCCTGCTGACCTTCATTCCTCTCCTCTCTAAAGCAATCTCCACCTCTCCAGGGTCTCCTCAACCTGGTCCCTACTCTCACTACATATCACAATGTCATCTGCAAACATCATAGTCCACGGGGCCTCCTATCTGATCTCATCTGTCAACCTGTCCATCACCACTGCAAATAAGAAAGGGCTCAGAGCTGATTCTTGATGTAATCCCACCTCCACCTTAAACGTATCTGTCACTCCAACCACAGTCCGCACCAATGTCACACTACCCTCATACATATCCTGTACCACTTATGCATACTTCTCTGACACTCCCGACTTCCTCATACAATACCACAACTCCTCTCTGGGCACCCTGTCATATGCTTTCTCTAAGTCCACAAAGAAACAATGCAACTCCTTCTGACCTTCTCTGTATTTCTCCAACAACACTCTCAGAGCAAATATTGCATCTGTAGTGCTCTTTCCTTGTATGAAACCATATTGCTGATCACTAATCATCACCTCCCTTCTTAACATAGCTTCCACTACTCTTTCCCATAACTTCAAGCTGTGACTGATCAATTTTATCCCTCTGTAGTTACTGCAGCTCTGCACATCACCCTTATTCTTAATGATAGGTACCAAAACACTTTTTCTCCACTCCTCAGGCATCCTCTGACTTTCCAAAATTTCATTAAACAATCTGGTTAAAAATTCCACTGCCATTTCACCTAAGCACCTCCATGCTTTCACTGGTATGTCATCTGGGCCAACAGCCTTTCCATTCTTCATCCTCTTCATAGCTGTCCTTACTTCCTCCTTGCTAATCTGTTTCACTTCCTGATTCACTATCCCCACATCATCCAACCTTCTTTCTCTCTCATTTTCTTCATTCATCAGCCCTTCAAAGTACTCTTTCCATCTACTCAACACACTCTCCTCACTTGTGAGTAAGTTTCCCTCACTATCCTTTATCACCCTTACCTGCTGCACATCTTTTCCAGCTCTGTCCCTCTGTCTAGCCAATGGGTACAGGTCCTTTTCTCTCTTTTTAGTGTCCAATCTCTCATACAACTCTCCATATGCCTTATCCTTAGCCTTCACCACCTCTCTCTTTGCCATGCATCTCATCTCCTTATACTCATGTCTACTTGCTTCATCTCTTTCACAATCCCACTTCTTCTTCGCCAGCCTCTTCCTCTGTATACTCTCCTGTACTTTCTCATTCCACCACCAGGTCTCCTTGTCCTTCTTCCTCTGTCCAGATGTCACACCAAGCACCTTTCTAGCAGTCTCCCTTACTAGCTCTGCTGTAGTTACCTAGCTATTTGGTAACTCTTTACTGCCTCCCAGTGCCTGTCTTAACTCTTCCCTGAACTCCACCTCACAATCACCCTTTTTTAACTTCCACCATTTAATGCTTGGCACTGCTTTCACACTCCTCCTCCTCTTCTTGATCACCAACGTCATCCTACAGACCACCATTCTATGCTGCTTAACTACACTTTCCCCTGTCACCACTTTACAGTCTCCAATCTCCTTCAGAATGGCCCTCCTACATAGGATATAATCCACCTTTGTGCATCTTCCTCCACTCTTGTATGTCACCCTATGCTCCTCCTTCTTCTTAAAATACGTATTCACCACAGCCATGTCCATCCTTTTCGCAAAATCCACAATCATCTGACCTTCTGCATTCCTGTACTTAACACCATACCTACCCATCACTTCCTCATCCCCTCTGTTCACTTCACCAACATGCCCATTGAGGTCCGCTCCAATCACTAGTCTCTCACCACATAAACAGCACATATAGTTTTATAAGTGGAATTTGGAATTGGAAAGCATCATTGTATGACAAGTGCAAGAAAATAAATAAATAAATAAATAAAAAGAACATTGCTGCTTGGGCGGAACAATCAGGGTCTGCACTCAGCAGCTCACTGCTGCTACTGCTGCTATACATAACTTAACTAAAAGGCACTGTAAAAAAGTAGTACTACAGGGTATGGACATACAGCAGACTGTATGTGTGTACTGTACTGTGTATGGTAACAGTCTGGACCTTAATTTTCAAACAAAACAAAACAAAAAAAAATTCAGAAATTCGAGAACATTGTCACCCTGTTCCTGACGTCCTCCCCGCTCCATTTGGTGGTCCGCAAGTCTGTGTGTGCTGCTGGTACTGCTGATTGCTTGCTTGCTTGTGCTAGTGCTCCTACTTAAATCCTCCAGTCCAGACCAACAAGCATCCATATCCAGGCAATTGCCTAAGTTCAAACCAAGTCGACAGATGAACGACTGAATGGTATGAAAAAAGTAAACAATAGACTCAATACTGTGGATACACCCCTCAAGCGCTAGCTGAATGTTAACAGGCTGGCTGTCTGGCATGAAGCTGATGTCATCACACATACCCCGCATGTGATGATGTCAGCAACAACGTCATTAAAAAAAGCATTCGAAGAAACAACTGTGTGATTTGGGAATTGTGGGATACCAACTTTTAAATGCGAGCTGAAGGACAAAATATGAAACACAATACACAAAATAAACAGAAAAACATTTTTTTATTGATGTTAATATTTGACTCAGGCCATAGCACTGTGAGATTTAGGAACTGAAGGGACTACTCAGGAATTCGTGGAACCCCATTATTTTACTCTCAAAACTGGTAAAAAACAAGGAATTTGGTATGGCTGAGGGGCTTGCTTGCTATTCTATCACTGTTCTAATATGCTGTGATGTAACAAGATTTGGATTTTTTACACTAAATCATCACTTTTCAGCTAATTTATAACTTCAGGTTCTATTTCTTTAACTTCTCCATTACTAATCCTCTTTTCTACTTCCCCCCTTCGTTTTCTTAGTTTCTGTTTTGTAAAATTTTCCTTAACAGGATGCCTTTGCCTGTATTTCTGTTCAAATATCTTTGGTGCTACTCTTTTTGTATTAATTAGTTTTGCTTTCTTTGTATTAATATTGCACCATATTAAATCCCCTTTTCTTTCCCATATCCATATTTCTTCTTCAGATGTCTCCAATTCCTCCTGTTTCTTCTTACTTTGGGGACTCATGGTTCCATCATGCTGTAACATAACCTGTGTTAGACTTTCTATACTAACTCCTTCAGATTGCAGATATTCCATAACTTCAGCTTCTATTTGTTTAACTTCTACTTTACTAATCTTCTGTTCTTCATTCTCCTTTTATGATCTTATTTTTTCTACTGTGAAATTGTTCATATCTGGATGCCTTTGGCTGCATTGCTCTTCAAATATCTTTGGAGCTGCTTGTTTGTATTGATTAGTTTGTTTTTCTCCTTTGCATAGATATTACACCATATCAGATTTCACTTTCTTTCTGATGTCCAAGTTTTTTTTTAATATCTTTCAAAAATCTCATATTTTTTTTTATATTTTGACACCTACACAGTTACTTATTTTTCCAAATGGTCCAAAGTTTCCTTGCCTATATAATGTTTTTTATGAATATTCATTAATAAACACAATTTTTAATTTGAAGCCTTTGACAGTTCTTCTTGTGTAAATGCTTTTCTTTCTACTAGTTTCTCTCTTTCGAATATCTTCTATCTGGAAATTCTGGGCTTCTTACATAATAGCAATAGTACATATTTTCTTATCCTCAGTAGTCCACTCTAGCATATTTAGGGCTCTTTTCTGGCCTGCCAGTTTTTGTGGAGTACTATTTCCTTCTACAACTGGGGGAAGGGACATCCTCCCCATGAGCCTGGCCTAGCCCTATTGTAGGAATGTTTCCATTTCTTGAGGATTCTACACTGTCATTTTTTCCAGTCCTGGCGCCAGTGCACCTACTAGGATTGAACACTTTTCTTATCCTGGGACTTGTGCACCCAGATGTCTGTTTTGTTTTTTAACCTACTTCTGTCCATGATATATATTATTTAAAATGCAGTCTATATATTAGTGTTGTATTGCTGGGATTTTGAAAAAAAACAGGGTCCACCTTATGGAGGTACTCACCAAGACTTAAGGATGAATTTAATTCCAGCAATACTATTCTCCTTTGCTTGCTGAATTTATCATCTCTCCATCCGAGCCCCTCTGTAATTCTCTGTTTTGTATTTCTCTGTGAGGATGTGGACATACATGTATAACATTAATCTACATCTATCTGTCTGTACACATACACACTCTATATCTGTTTATCTCTCTCTCTCTCTCTGTATATATATATATATATATATATATATATATATATATATATATATATATATATAAAATATTCATATATATATATATATATATATATATATATATATATATATGAGGCTACCTTTATTATGCCAATTTTCACTTTAGTTGAAAGAAACAGTAATTGGATAGAGTGTAACAGTTACCATTTTAAATCATGACAGTGTGAATATAGTGTGGCTGCAGTTATTTTTGGTGTCTTGATAGATCTGTAGTTGATGCATGTTTTTTAATACATTGATTCCCAGTGAATGGGGTTGGTTAACTAGCATGCTATATACAACACGGGCAAGTAAATCAGAGCAGGCAGATTGTTGTGCATCAGATAAGTTCTACATACAGTAACTTAGGGCAAGACACAAAGACCACACAACCTCTCACAGATCCCTTTTCTGTTACATCTTTCAACATCTCTTTAGCAGCCATTATTTCTCTCCCTGCGAGCTCTGACCTTCAATGGAAGAAGACTTGTTGTCAATTTCTACATATTAAAATAAAAATACCATGTTAAAAATCACAAAAGAAACTCTTACCAAGCAAACTGTAAATACATGAGCTCTGCTAGAAATCCAGTAAAACATGAAAAAAAAGTGTTTTTAAATATTAGTTTAAAAAGTAGCTGTCATTCTGCCAAAACATAACATTTTGAGCTTAGATTTGTAAAACAACATACACGCCCCATCATCATTTGAAGTAGATTAAATGAGTGCAACCTGGATTGAAACTGGGATTTTCAAAAACAAGTGCAAAACAACAGCTACAAATTAAATTGTACAATGACACCCAACAGTTTCACAGAAGAGTTTCTATAAATGACTGCCTTGAAAGTTTCTTTCAGAATTTCACACCTTCAGAAACATGATCCTGCACAACAGTAATGAATTATACGCTACAATACTTTTTCTAGATAAACTACAATACTTTCCCTAAATAAAGTACTGAATGCACTACTCAAATTTCAACAAAAAATGCAGACGTCCATTATATAAGTGAGACAAGACAGACCCCAGGATTCAGCAAGCTTTGCCCAGTGTGCAGGAATAGTGCAAGAGTTGCTGCAGGCAATATGGCTGACGTGCGATCCAGGAATGAGCTCCCGGGACATGCACGAGCGCTCCTGCACTATTCCTGCATAGAAACGGCCTCTGTATGCAAATTATCGCATTTGCTTTTAAAAAACATGCAAATGAGATGAATTAATGATCCAGGAAGCAGGCAGGCATCTGTGCAGAAATAGTGTAGACTGCAGAAATCTATTCAGCCAGTAGCTGAATACATTTCTGCAAACTACAAAACGGAGGCATGACAGCTCATAAAAAAGCATGTATTATAAGGGTTAGGCATGCCAAAGGCTAAATATATAGCCATAGGCATGAAAACTCATTTCAAAATTATAAAAAATAACTTTTATTTTTGGCCGATTTCGGCCGTTTAAGCATAGGGCAGCGGTGAGCAAATGGGATCGACCCGAAAAATAAGAAAAAAAGTTGGAAATAAGCTTTTAAACCAAAATCATCATTTTGCCATAATAGTCAATGGCATGCATAACACAGCAAGACCATGGAATAGTGGTTGCTAAGGGGGAAAGCTGAGTGTCGGTTTTGTAACCATGCATTAGCAATCAGTTATATACAAATGAGGGGAATGATACTGAATCACAGATTTCCCCTCAGTGGTTGCTTGCACCCAACTGTGTAAGTGCAGTAACACCATAGTGCAAGCCTAAGAAGTAGCTGACTTCATAAGAGGGTGTGTCATGCAAGCTGTAAGCTTACTGGAGCTCTGTGGCCCCTGTTTGCCCTTAGCTAAGTGCAGCTAAGGAAGGGGGTGTGTCTGAAGCTGCCTAGCAGTATTTATATTGCCTAAATGGGTTTGTGTGCTGCTCACCAGGTTTTAAACAAACAAAAAACCCCCCCAGAAAATAGCAGCTCCATTCAAATCTGAGCACCGGGTTTGCGCGGCACACCTCGGGGGTTAAACAGGAAGGCAATGGAAGGAAAACAGCAGTAGGAAGGTAATCAAGGGGAACTAGCATAGCTGGCAGGTGAAATGTATCAGAATCAGCCAATTATACAGTCAGCAGCCCAGCCCAGCACACTACTATAAGCTATGCAAACACGTTGATTTTACCTAATAAAACCAACAAAATGATAGGGGCTGCATTTGCTCTCATAATCAATATGTGGAAGAGGCTGAGGGTGGTGAGGATGAGAATGCTGATGACCAACCCACAGTGAGGAGAAGGAGAAGAGTGTACAGACCCAGGGTAACCTACCAGGGGCTACATGAGCTGGAGATAGTGTAGTGTTATAGGGTGGACAGGGACCTCCTACAGCAAATTGTTGAGCTGTGCCAGCCACGCCTCGCACACAGAACCAATAGAGGGGAACCCATCCCAGTGGATAACAAGGTATGTGTAGGCTTAAGAGTACTAGCCACAGGTACCTTCCAAAGGCCAAATGGGGATATCATGGGGATCTCACAGGCATCAGCATCCAGGATACTCCACCAGTTCTTGGATGTCATGTCAGCACATGCCAGTGAGCACATATATTTCCACAACACCCATGACACATTGACCAGCAATATGCATCTCTTCCACCAAATAACAGAATACCCTGAGGTAGTGGGTGCTACAGACTGCAAGCACATACACATCAAAGCACCACCCGGGGAGTGGGGTAGGGTCTACTTAAACCAGAAGGGCTTCCCCTCCATCAACTGCCAGGTCATGGGTGATGCCCAGGGCATTATAATGAATGTGTGTGCTGGCAGTCCTGGAAGCTATCACTACTCCCACATATGGCATATGACGCAGCTGTACCAGAGATTTGCCAGTGGGGACATCCCATATGGCCATCTAGTGGGGGATACTGGTTATGCACTGGAACCATGGCTGATGACACCCATCAGAAATGCACACACACCTGAACAAGAACTCCATAATGAGGCACATGCATAAACCAGAATCATAATAGAGCATGTGTTTGAGATGCTCAAGTCATGGTTCCGGTGCCTGGACATATCCAGTGGAGTGTTGCAGTACTCTTCAGCTACATGTACCCAAATTTTCATTGTATGTGCCATGCTACACAGTATGATCCTGCAGAAACAGCTGCAGCAGGAACAGCAAAGAGTGGGGCCACACAACCCCCCCCGCCCCATTGCCAAGGCCAGCGCAGGCACAGACTGACTCGAAGTAGGAACAACCTGAGCCCGGGACTGTAGGCAGAAGGAGGTGTGCTCAGTATGCCCAGGCTTTGGCAAAGAGGCAACGCATAGCACATAGCCTGACATGGTAGGAACCCAGGGAATGACACCTCTCTGATTCACACATACAGTAAAAGGGATGCCAAACATGACACTATCTGTGCTTAACCATGTATAGGGAGTGTACTATGTGCATCTGACATAGTCAGCCCTCCAGCACCATCCTCAATACTGGCACAGCCACAAGGTAAGTCACTCTCCCTATCAATTGCTGAATGGAGTAGTATGTTCTGCTACTTGTATCTATGGTATGAATGTGAGCATGCAAGGGAATTGGGTGGCTGAATGGGATGGCAGCAGATAGCAGACACCTATATGGGCAGCATGAAATCCATAACAAATACTGGTGTCAACATAGTAGGCAGTACTAGACAAGGTGACAAATTCCACTGCAGGACATGTGGTGGGCCAAATGTGTGTCCATAGGTCACACACATGCATGTCAGTGAGGCTCACATACCCAACAACAGTCTCAGCCAGCATGACAGATGTAGATGACCACAATGAAAGGCTGTGCTAAGGCCTCTGATTGATGGCAAAAGAGAACAGTCCCCCTTCAGACCTACACAGACAGACTACAACAGGTCAGGCAGTTGAATGTTAGTTCTGAAGGGCAAGAAGTCTGAAACTGAAATGCAGGTCAATAAAACCTAAGATCTGTTCTCGATTGATATGCCTCTAGTCTGCATGATAGGTCAGAATACAGAATGAAAAAGGAAGCCAACTGAGTACCTGAAATACCAGCACAGTCATAGCAAATGTTTGCAGTTGTCAGGTGTGCCCCTACCCCCACAATCCTATGTAGAAATGTAGTAACATGTACATGTGGGTATAATAGTGGAGCACAGATTACCTGAGCTGTCCAAATTAGCAGGATAGATTGTTGCACTTGTACAATATGCAGGGCTCTGTGTGTTAGGTTTTTGTGTGTTGTATATCGTGTGGAAGTGGTCAGCATGTAGGCATGGAGGGTTATGTCTTGGTGGCCTATGGCCAGTACTGTTGATGACAGGGCCAAATTTTGACAACTGCAGTGCGAAACACAATGCATCCCAGCAAGATCCAATCCAGCAGTAATCCATACTAATTGTTCGGATGTAATATCTGTCACCATCTGAAAGATGGACATAGCATGAATGTGGGCCCAGACATATGCACAGTACACAGGTGGAAGCACCCTAGACAGAGAGTTTATAAAATGTTACTGTCAAATGGACACAACTTTGGAATTGTGCTTACATGTTAGAAGCACATTAGTTGTCTGTGTAGTATGGAATACTGATGTAGTCTGGCCAAACACTGGCAGACTACAAAAGGCACAGTTATGAAGTACTGAGAAACTGCTGATGTCCCTGCACAAGCCAGCATAAGGGGAATATTCCACTTATATCTGTGAGTCAGCTGCAAGAAGCTTCCATAGTGCATATGAACTCAGCTCACCCCACCATCAGCCACAGGTTCATCACAGGTCATATCCCTGCTACTGGGAATGAGTACAGTATGACCCCCACTTCTGTATGGGAATACCCACAGAATGCAGCATGCTGAAGAGGTGTCCCACGTGGGTTTGTCCCTAGCTGTAAGCAGCACCCTGCCAGCATCCACACAAATGGATTAATAAGGACATAAACTATTGCCATTAACACCTTGCACACCTACCCTGTCACCCCACAGGAATTCAGTGGCTTGCAGCCTGGGACTGTAGGAGTGACAGAATGCAATGGCCTGCTACAGATGGCTTGCATCACTACCAAATGCCCTACAGTCCTTTGTCAAAGGCCTGTGTCTCATCCATACTGCCATTGAAAATTATCTCATGGAGTCCCAAATAATGACATAACACAGTCCACAGAACACAAATGCAAGGCCATGTCGACAAATCCCAGTAGTATATCCACCATGTCCTACTGCATGAACTGTGGACCAACCCCTAAATACCACTGGGATGAAGTGAACTATAGGGATACTTATCAGATATCGATTACAAAATGTTAGGAAGAGGATAGAATAACAGAGGGGGGTTTAAGCATGTACACCATGGAGTGTGTGAAGTCTTTAACTCTGATGTGTGCCCATACTATCCCTGCCTGCAAACCCTGGAATGGGTGGCTACAAACCTGCTCATAAGCCACAATGTGAAGGGGAAATGACCAGATATATGAGCCCTGCCTCTGGGTAACCTGTGTGAAAATGTACAGCTGAGAGGTATGGCCACAGTAGGATATGGTCATTCTGTCACGTTGATAGATGTACAAGCAGGGGATCCTCAGCCACCACAGTACCAAAGTGCTGGACCATTTACACAGACCCATCAGTAAGTGTCTGCAGCTCCCCCTCCAGAATGACATGAGTGTGCAAGAATATGTAGGCTGCAGACCACAATGCTAGACACAGCTTCATTCACCTTGTATTCCTCAGGAAATTACTGTGAGCAAATAAACATATCTGTCAGTAGTTGATGACATAATACATCACAGTGTAAAACAGTACATATGTCTGAATATTTCTACTAACACCAAAACCATGTAGCACAAGCAGCACAGACATGATTAGTTACAGCATCCCACTATCCTTTGCCCATTGTGACTCCATATTGTCAACCTATCTACAGATATCCTGCAGAAACAGGTTGCTAGCTGTAGGTGTGGAACACAAATGCCTGCACTGGAGTACAACCTACCTGGAATGGATTCACACATTCAATACAGAAGGTCATACTGGGCATGCCCCCACACTTAGAGAAATGAAGCCCATGTCTGACAACAACAGTGGACTATACATATTTGTCAATCCCAGATTTCTGTGCACACACACCACATTGCACACCAGTCATGCTTTGTACACACATTGGATAGGAATACACACATATATCCAAGGACAACACACTATAATAGGTCAAACATACACAAACAGAGATGTGGGGAAGAGAGAGACAGACAGTGAGAAAGAGCTTCCCATCATGAGGCCTCTCCCACCCACCACACATCCAATTGGTCAATATCACATGATGTGCCGATGTCTATCATTGTAGACATTTGCTTCTGGTAGCTCTCAGGACTATAGTGTCTGTGGTGCTTGTGATAACTGTGTAACATTACAGTACAAGTCATTATTCATCTAGCAGTCGTATACACAGTCCTGTCAAATGTAAAGTTGTGTGTGACTGAGTATTATGTGTGTGTTTCCAGAGGAATGGTTTATGGCCTATTCACAGGCACTGCACTCCCCATTGCCCTAGTTTAGCTAGCCTGCTGATGTCAGTCACCTTGAAATACCCCTTTGGAGAAAAATCATCCCTATAAGCTCTGTGGTACATGCAATAAATGTGTAATGCTATATCCTGACATACTAGTTAAGAAGGAGTTCTAATTCCAGACATGGCAACTATGAAACTCTGTGTGTGTGTATGTATATGTACAGAGTAATACTTTTGAGGCCATTCACAGTCACTACACCTTTCATTGCCCTACTTTAGCAAGCCTGGTGATGTCATCTACCTTGAATTATACCTTTGGAGAAGGGTTAACCCTATAAGCTCTGTGGTGCGGAACAATGTAGTAGCAGTAACTGCACAGCTATGGGTTTGAATCTCATCTGTGGCAAATGTTTGTGTGTAAAGAATTTGTCCCCATTTACAGCCAATACACATCTCAGAGCCTGATTTTATCAGTCCTTCTAGATATCATCCACCTTATAAGTATCTGTTGCAAAGCCAAAACCATGTCAGGTCAGTGGTGCATGTGGCAAATGTGTAACATAATGGTCTGTAAATGTTGTTAGATAGAGATTTGAACCTCACCCCTGGCAAATGTAAATGTGTGATTAGGGTAAAATTATTTTTGGGATCTCTCACCCAATGCTGGTATTTATAAGGGCTGGTGATGTTCCTCAGCTTAGACGTACCTTGGGGCAGCATCCATCCCATAAGCTCCATGGCTCGTGCGATAAATGTGGTACACTGTGTTAATAGTACATAGCTAGGTAGGAGTATGAATCTCAGTGCTGGCAAGTGTTTGTGTTTGTGTGTGTGTGTCTGTCATCAGTATACTGTGGGGAAGTTGCTGTGATTGTATAAGATGCATTGTGGGGCTGATTTTACTAACTATATGTCACAATATCCAACTTACAAGGACAACAGATGTCAAACAGCAGAGAGGCTAGTGTAGACAATCCATAGTCCAGCATGTGGCATTATGGATCAGTGAACAGTATAGGCAACCGTTGTATTACTCAGGGAACACTCTCCATCCATGACTCATACACAGAGACACTTGGCTAGGCAACAACCACTATATTGGTAGTTCCCTGCATATTGCCCACAGATAGTAAACACAGTGAGATTGCAGTGGACTACATGCCTGTTGACCACAACACTGCCACTGACATCAGAATGTACTGTGATGTGTAACATCTCCTGACTAAGTGTGTGTTATCTAGCAAGTCAAAGGACATGGTACCCTGTTCCATCCCTACATTTGGCAACTAAATGCTTACAGTGGTACTTTGCTATGTTCCCCACTGGATGCCTGCAACAACTGTAGAGTCTGCAAATGTAACCCACAAAGGGAATTCCTTGCCTTATACACATGCCCTGTATGGACAAATGCCACTAACTCCAATGAATGCCTGTATCATTCTGTCAGTATAGGTGCAGCACCATAGCCAGGTCTCACCATATGAGGTCAGGAATGCCACATCAGATGATAACAATCCATCCACACAACATGCCCCAGAGACCCCTACTACACTTCCACATGTCACAGAACATGCATGTGGGACATGTGCACAACCTAGACACTGTCCATGTTATGGAATATAGATCACATACCTGACAAGCATTGCACAAAACTGGCCACCCACAATAGTAACCCAGAGAAGTGGTTGGTGAATACAATACCCACCTGTGTGGGCCAATCAAGGGACTACACCCCTAAGCCACACTGGAGACCATTGTCATGTGGCCTGATGCCAAGAAGGTATTCCCTTTGCCTAGCCTTGTACAGCCATCTGGCATAGTCAACTACTACATACCTGTGAAGTAATGAACCCATGCATGTCAGTACTGGCAAGTGTGCGTGTGTATGTGTGTGTGTGTGTGTGTGTGTGTGTGTGTGTGTGTGTGTGTGGAGATTGATGATTTTGAAGCCATTCACTCTCACTACAACTCCCATTGCCATACTGTAGCGCACCTGCTGATGTCAGTCACCTTGAAATAACCCTTTGGCCATATGCTACCCTGATCAGCTCTGTGGCACGTACAATAACTGCATAATACTATAGTGTAGCAAACTGGTTAGGTAGGAGTTCTAATCCTGACCCTGCCACCTGTGACAATGTGTGTGATTCCCTGAGAAAGTGTGGGTGTATCTTCCTTAACACCTGCTTTTGTCGACAGTCACATGTACTACTCTTTCCTTATCCCTCCTTTATCACTGTTGCTGATGTCACTCACTGACCTTCAAAGATACCTTTGGACAGCTCTCCAACATATAAGCTCTGTGGCATGTGCAATCGCTTCATAGTAATGTAATAGCAATACATAATTAGGTAGGGGTTTGAAACTCAGTACTGGTAAGTGTGTGTTTGTGTGTGTGTTAACATTGTCCTGTGTGAGTGTTGGGGTGATTGTGTAATGACAGGGTCCATTACATTGTGGGTTTTGCCACATCATTATACTGAGAACCTACATCTCCCATTGTCAACATTACAAGGTCAACATTTTCCAAACATTGTAGAGATTGCTGTCGACAATCCTCAGCCATAAATGTGTACAATCATGTGCAATTACCATGTGACAGCATGGATTAGTACACAACATAGGCAACCGTCATAATGCCCAGATACCACTCTCCACCCATGTATCATACACAGACATGTTTGGCTCTTACTCTCCTACCCCCTTCCTTTCTCACTTTGTCTCTGTCTGTCTTTCTCACTCCCTCTCTGGTGAATGTGGAAAAGTACACCTGCTTTGCTTAGGCAGCAGCTTGAGTTTTGTAAGTGATGCTGTGATCAGCTGATGGTCTGTGCACGAATTGCAATCCCCCACTAGCTAATTGCATGTGGAACAGTTGTAGTATCATTCCTATAGCCAATTGCACGGACACACACTATTATAACTAAGCACTTCATGTGGGTGTTGGCCCTTTTCCTTCACTGTGAGCAGGACTTCATGTGGGTGTTTGACAGACAGCATCACAGAAGGTAGTTGGATAACTGTGGAGACAGGCCAACAAACAGGAGGGGATGTTTCAGACATGGGGACAGAATGTAAGTATTGCTCTTCTACATTTGAAATAATGTTGGTTTAACAGGGTTTGTGTGGATATGGCTGTTCTACATGATTTAATATCTGTCATGACAGTGTTATGTGGTTGAGGAAACTCTCACCTGTAGGGCTATCTGCAGACTGGCCAGTGTTTGGAGTCTTACAGGTGTTGTGCTACTCACACATTTCCTATCTTTAGAAATGCAGTAGCATACTCTAAGGATTGCAGTCAGTACATGGTGACAGCCATGTGAGTTACTGACTTCATATCCCTCAGAAGACATATGTCAACCTTTGTACATATGTCATGCTGTAAGAGGTGCATATGTTCAGTACATCATTATTTAATGACATCATACCTAATAACAAACCAGTGAGATATCAGACTGTTAGACATGTTATGTATAGTAGGCCTTATCTTTGAGGACAAAACCTGGACATTCTGTTGTCGTGTGTACAGTAGTGAGGTCTGTGTACTTATGGTGATTGTTGACAGAGTGTGTATTGTGAATATGTGCCTTGGGCTGTGTACAGACTGAGATAGATATCATTGTTCTTGTTCCTGTTCTATCTGAAGTTGCATGCTGCTCCAGTGTATGGTACCCTATCGGCATACATGTTTGTAGGACTAGACCGACACATGTCCCATACCACAGTCAGGCATTGGAATACACTGTGTATTGGCCCAGTATATGTAGGGTTAGTGTGTGAGTGGCACATATGAGGATGGTGTTGTTCACACAGTCCATATACTGTAATATTAAGTACGCTTACCATATGTGACTGTGGCTGTGTTCAGACTGGTTGTGGGTATGCACTTTCACACAGGTGTCTGTTACTCCATGCTGTTACATGCTTGTAGAGCCTGCTATATTTGCAAGTACATGTGTGTATTCCTCCATAAGAAATGTAGGCCAGTGTTGTGGCAGTCTGCCTGTAGTTTGTATAGTGCTTTGTGACATGCCTAGCAGCTCAGTGTATTTACCCAGTGTGATGTTATGTCCAGATATTTGTCAAATGTACTGTTGCTGGGCCACGATAACTGCTGTGTATTTCTGCCAAAGCAGTGGGATGCTGTATAGATGTATGTCACTAACTAGTGGGTAGTATGTCGGCTTGTGACCGCTGCTTCTCTGGTTATTATGTGTCCGGGCAGACAGGAGTGTGTGAATGCATAAACTGTGTGAGCTTATCTATTCCAGCATTTTAGTGATATCCCCATTTACATGGCTGTAAATATGCACTTTGTCAGGCTTGGTCCACACATCTTGCACTAAGGGGTTCTGTGTATACCTCTGGACTGAGCAGAGTGTGTCAGACTGTCCACATTTATTGGTCATATGTCTGCTGTATTCCACAGGATCATTACTGTGATTTGTGTGGTACTGCACTATGATGATCTTATGATGTCTGTTAGTAACTGATGGTGTACATATCAATATCAGATGTGACTTCCCACACAACATTTCTGTTAAAACAACCCCTGTTACAGTAGCAGCATTCTATATTTTTACCTGCAATACTTACATGACATCCCCTTGCACTAAGAGGTTGTGACTATTGGTGCTGAGGTATGACTCCACTACATGTTATGGACATATGTATAAATGTAGATAAAGCGACTTGTAGGCTGGAAATTAAAATACTCGAATTTATTACAAAACACAGATTTAGGTAAACACTTTCGAGGCAATCCTCTTCTTCAGACCTTAATACAGAAATAAATTAGAACACAAGGTTTAAATAAAACCAATAACAAATAAAAATTCTTTAAAAATCAGTGATGCAACCCTCTTTTTTCAAGAGAGGTTTAAAGATACAGCACTGTTAAGACCAAGTGATAAGTATGCCTTAAAGTCCACTATCCACCTTAGTTCAGCATATTCAGTTTCATTGTTAATATCACCTTCTCTAAGGCTCACATTCATTTTTTAAAGATCAAGAATTTAAAATTATGCTGATCACCACAGTCTAAGACATGCTTAGCTAATGCATTAGTAAGTTTGCTGCTCCTGATATCATTAAGATATTCCATCACGCTTTCCTAAATAGTTCTATGGGTTTTACCAATACAGAATGCATTACAAAGATTGCAATTAGCAAAATACACAATGTTTTTAGTAGAACAATCTGCATAAAATAGAAACTCTACAGGTTTCTGATACACAGGGTGTAAAATCATGCAGGTGGACCAAATGTTATTGCATATTCTGCAGTTTCTACATGGGAAAGTCCCTCTACGCTGTGAGACAAACCTGTCACATGTTTTATTCTGTTTATAGCAGAGATTCTTTTTCAAGTTCTTGTATTTTTAAAACTAAAACTGGGTGTAGAACCAACAACCCGGTTAATCTTGGGGTGAGTGAAAAGAATGGACCAGTGCTTTTTAATGATGTCACATGTCTTGTAGACATCATTAGAAAAAGTAAGACAGCCTATTGTCAGGTAATGAGGAGACTTGCTTATCTGGGGGTACATTCATTATGTGTTCATCTGAGTAGTAAGGTTTGGTTTTGTGACTTTCATGTAAGTCTACTTCAACTATCACTCATCAATATCAACCCTCTTGTATCCTCTCTCAACAAACTCTATGGTGAGATGACTCATAGCATCTGTTAATTCTTCCCTGTCTGTATGCAGTCTCTTGCAACGTAAGACTTAGTCCTTAACTATATTCTTAGTAATGTGCCTAGGATGCATAGTGGAACGGTGAAGAATGTTTTTCTTCCTACAGTCCTTCCTATGTATCCTTGTCAAGATGTTGACAAACATATTTTTGTTAACATTTACATCTAGAAAGTTGATTTCTTCTTTGGAGTGACTAAGGGAGAAGGAAAGGTATCCAGTGGTGTTATCAAGAAACCTAACAAATGTGTCCAATTGTGTCTCATCTCCATGCCAAGCAAAAAAGATATCATGATATCATCCACAAAACGTTTATAAAATATAATGTGCTGCCTGTACATGTCAGAGGTATACACCATTTCTTTTTTCCATTGAGCCAGAACAATATTGGCATATGTATTGGCACATGCCGTGCCCATAGCAACTCCCACTTTTTGAAGAAAGAACTCTCTTTGAAACAAAAAAAAAATTGTTCTCTAGAATCAAGTCTAGAATAGCACATATCATATTGATTTTGGTATTGCTGAAATTGCTCTCCTTGATAAGAAACTGCCTGACATTCTCAATCCCTTCATCACTGGGGATAACCGTGAACAAAGAGTTCATGTCCAAAGTAACAAAAATCACATCTCTTAAATTTACAGCTTGTTGATTTTCAGCCCAGTCATAAAGGTGTTCCAAAAACTGTTTGCTGTTATGAAGGACAGTAGTTATCTTATTCAACACAGACCTTAGCTGTTTTTCTACATATATATATATATATATATATATATATATATAGACATTGGCTCCGTGAGTCAACCTCTTCCTGCTACAATGGGTCGAAGGGGGGATTATGTGTATCATTGTGCACTTTTGAAAGACCATAAATTGTTGGTATAGTTGGATGCTCTACACTAAAATAGTTAAAAAGACTATAAGCTATTTGGTCAGTCATAAGCAAATCATATAAAAAGAAATTTAGTCTGTTGATAATACCATTAACCTGAAACTTCTGTAAAATGATATATACTTTTTCATCATGAAGCATACTAAACATCCTATCCATATAGTTTTCAGTATCAAACACAACAATTCCACCCACCTTGTCTGCAGGTCTAATGACTAAATATTCTGCATTAGTTAGTGTCCATAGAGCCTCATTCTCTTTGATAGTCAAATTATAAAATCGATTACTAGATCTCAATGTAGTAGTTTTCCTAAGGTCATCTTCACATATCTTTAGAAAGGCATTCATAACAGGGAATTATTGGGAACAAAGCAACTTGGTTTCTTAAAAATGCATCCATCAACATTATTCACATTATTATCATCATGGATAACTTTCAACATTGTATTCCTAGCAAACAAATTAATATCTAAGATGGTATCTACCAAATTCATACCACAAGCTGGTATGAAGGATAATCCTTTGTTAAGGACCAAGAGTTCCTCTTTGCTAAGAGCAACAGAAGATAGATTAAAGACCAGGTCATTTATATGCAAGCCCGTGTGTTCGGGCCTCTGCTCTGAGGTGCGGGGTTGGATTCTATCCTTCCCCATCTCCTGCGACTTCTGGACCTGCTCTTGCGTACATCCTGCCTTATAGGCAGAGCTTTGTCCAAAAAAACGGCTGACTTACACAGACATTCAGCCCCCTTTTTGACTTGTAATCCTATGCTTACTGAATCACCGTTGTTGAAAGATAAAATTTTCGGTCTAACTACAGGTGCATTGACAGTTTGTTTTACTGTGTCCATTACCATATTAAAATCATTAACTGAATTCTGGCCGCTATGAGCTTTTGCAGCATTTTGAGTCAGAGTCATTGTCAGTGTCATTAGATAATACTACTACAGCATCATTATCGCAGGTGCTGTATGTGTTTACACTGTTACCCATAGAAACAGCTGCAATGTTCGAAGCACAGGGTGAAGGCATAGTCTGTTCAGAAGTAATAACATCAACTTCGGTGTCTATCGCTACAGTGACAAATAATGGTGGCATTTCAGTAGGATTAAACAGTCTTTATGTTTACAAAGATTGATGTTCACTTTACCTTCATGTTGACGATTATTGACGGCAGTTGCGCCAGGGGTATTTCCTACTCCACA
This sequence comes from Protopterus annectens, assembly GCF_019279795.1. Lineage (NCBI taxonomy): Eukaryota > Metazoa > Chordata > Ceratodontiformes > Protopteridae > Protopterus > Protopterus annectens. Next base: position 501,111,747 of record NC_056739.1, read on the forward strand.
CACTTCTGTGCTAGCCAAAAGATGGTTTTGTGTTGGTCCCAAGCCTAAAAAGCTACTGCCTGCTTCAGTTAGTCATGAGGTGCGTGCACCTGCTCTCAGACTGCTATTTACAGTTGAATCAGGAGGCAGTGCTCTTTGTCCCACCCCTTCAACATTCCCCTGCATTTCTATAGGTCGAATCTCCCTTGGCCAAGAGAAGACGTTCCCAGCTTGGAAATCAGTGAAATCTCTACAGAGTTTCTTCATTTTCTCCTTCTCCAGTCTCCTTTTTTTGGACAAAGCTCTGCCTATAAGGCAGGATGTACGCAAGAGCAGGTCCAGAAGTCGCAGGAGATGGGGAGGGATAGAATCCAACACTGCACCTCAGAGCAGAGGCCTGAACACATGGGCTCACAGATAAATGACCTGGTCTTTAATCTATCTTCTGTTGCTCTTAGCAAAGAGGAACTCTTGGTCCTTAACAAAGGATTATCCTTCATACCAGCTTGTGGTGTGAATTTGGTAGATACCATCTCAGATATTAATTTGTTTGCTAGGAATACAATGTTGAAAGTTATCCATGATGATAATAATATGAATAATGTTGATGGATGCATTTTTAAGAAACCAAGTTGCTTTATTCCCAGTAATTCCCCTGTTATGAATGCCTTTGTAAAGATGTGTGAAGATGACCTTAGGAAAACTACTATGTTGAGATCTAGTAATCGATTTTATAATTTGACTATCAAAGAGAATGAGGCTCTATGGACACTAACTAATGCAGAATATTTAGTCATTAGACAAGGGGTTGTAATTGTTGCGTTTGATACTGAAGACTATATGGATAGGATGTTTAGCATGCTTCATGATGAAAAAGTGTATATCATTTTACAGAAGTTTCAGGTTAATGGTATTATCAACAACTGAATTTCTTTTTATATGATTTGCTTATGACTGGCCAATTAGACTTTTTAACTATTTTAGTGTAGAGCATCCAACTATACCAACAATTTATGGTCTTCCAAAAGTGCACAAGGATACACATAATCCCCCCCCCTTTGACCCATTGTATCAGGAAGAGGTTGGCTCATGGAGCCAATGTCTATATATGTAGAAAAACAACTAAGGTCTGTGTTGAATAAGATAACTACTGTCCTTTGTGACAGCAAACAGTTTTTAGAAGACCTTTATGACTGGACTGAAAATCAACAAGCTGTAAATTTAAGTGATGTGATTTTTGTTACTTTGGACGTGAACTCTTTGTTCACGGTTATCCCCAGTGATTAAGGGATTGAGAATGTCAGGCAGTTTCTTATCAAGGCGAGCAATTTCAGCAATACCAAAATCAATATGATACGTGCTCTTCTAGACTTGATTCTAGAGAACAATTTGTTTTGTTTCAAACAGAGTTCTTTCTTCAAAAAGTGGGAGTTGCTATGGGCACGGCATGTGCCAATACATATGCCAATATTGTTCTGGCTCAATGGAAAAAAGAAATGGTGTATACCTCTGACTTGTACAGGCAACACATTACATTTTATAAAGTTTTGTGGATGATATCTTTTTTGCTTGGCATGGTGATGAGACACAATTGGACACGTTTGTTAGGTTTCTTGATAACACCACTGGATACCTTTCCTTCTCCCTTAGTCACTCCAATGAGGAAATCAACTTTCTAGATGTAAATGTTAACAAAAATATGTTTGGCAACATCTCGACAAGGATACATAGGAAGGACTGTAGGAAGAACAACATTCTTCACCGTTCCACTATGCCTCCTAGGCACATTTCTAAGAATATAGTCAAGAACCAAGTCTTATGTTGCAAGAGACTGCATACAGACAGAGAAGAATTAACAGATGCTATGAGTCATCTCACCACAGAGTTTGTTGAGAGAGGATACAAGAGGGTTGATATTGATAGAGTGATAGTTGAAGTAAACTTACATGAAAGTCACAAAACCAAACCTTACTACTCAGATGAACACGTAATGAATGTACCCCCAGATAAGCAAGTCTCCTCATTACCTGACAATAGGCTGTCTTACTTTTTCTAATGATGTCTACAAGACATGTGACATCATTAAAAAGCACTGGTCTATTCTTTTCACTCACCCCGAGATTAACCAGGTTGTTGGTTCTACACCCAGTTTTAGTATTAAAAATAGCAAGAACTTGAAAAAGAAACTCTGCTATAAACAGAATAAAACATGTGACAGGTTTGTCTCACAACGTAGAGGGACTTTCCCACGTAGAAACTGCAGAATATGCAATAACATTTGGTCTACCTGCATGATTTTACACCCTGTGCATCAGAAACCTGCAGAGTTTCTATTTATGTAGATTGTTCTACTAAAAAACATTGTGCATTTTGCTAATTGCAATCTTTGTGGTGCATTCTATATTGGTAAAACCAATAGAACTGTGAAGGGAAGGGTGATGGAACATCTTAATGATATCAGGAACAGCAAACTTACTAATGCATTAGCTAAGCATGTCTTAGACTGTGGTGATAAGCACAATTTTAAATTCTTGGTCTTGCAAAAAATGAATGTGAGCCTTAGAGAAGGTGATATTAACAATGAAACTGAATATGCTGAACTAAGGTGGATAGTGGACTTTGAGGCATACTTATCAAATGGTCTTAACAGCACTTTATCTTTAAAACCTCTCTTGAAAAAAAGAGGGTTGTCTCACTGATTTTTAAAGAATTTTTATTGTTTATTGGTTTTATTTAAACTTTGTGTGCTAATTTATTTCTGTCTTAAGGTCTGAAAAAGAGGACTGCCTCGAAAGCGCTTACCTAAATCTATGTTTTGTAATAAATTTCAAGTATTTTAATTTCCATCCTACAACTCTCTTTATCTACATTTATACATATATTTTTGGGATTTTGGCTCCACCATCTCTCTATTCTCTACATTTATGGACATATATTATACATATATGTATGTGTATATATATATATATATATATATATATATATATATATATATATATATATATATATATATATTTGGGATCACCACATAATCTCGAAAGTTTGAAATACCGAATTTCAAACTTTTGAGACTATATAGCCGAAACCCCTAATTACCGAAAGACCAGAAGTGCGAATTTCAAAATCCCGATCATCCGGAGTTTGACATTCGCACTTCTGGTGTTGTGGTATGGTGGAAGGTCAGGTAAGTATCTATGTTTAAATGAGTTGGTTAGGGGTTTAGTGTGTAAGTGTGTGTTATGACTGTGTTATGTGTGTGTGTGTGTGTGTGTGTGTGTGTGTGTGGGGGGGGATGTAGGTGTGTGGTGGTGTTTTGTGTGTTTGTGTATGTAGTGCGACCTTGGAGGTAGAATATTTAAGTAGGGGGTGTCTGGGGGATGCAGTGGGGCTTGCCCCCTGCTTGTCTGTAGTTTAGGTTTGTGTGTTTGTGTTTTGGGGAAGACGTGTGCATGTGTGTGGTGTATGTTGAGAGCAGTTTTCGGGTCTATATTAGAACATCGAAGTTTCAAAACTTCGAATGTTCTAATATTGAACCTTATTCAGTGAAAGCTGAAAACATCGAACATACAGAACAGTAACTTTTTTCCTAGGGAAAAAATTTGCTGTTCCAAAACACATACACACAACACAAGCACACCAAACAAACAGCAATCCCCACACATACACCTAAAATCATACACCTAACCCTACACTAAATTATACACACACCACTAACTATCCACTTACCTTAACCTAAACCCTAACCCTAAGGTCCATCATTATCACACACATGCCTCACCCGCTCCCTAACCCTAACTCACCTAACCCACCCTAACACTCACTTCCACACTTTTGTACACATACCTAACCCATGCCCTAACCGTAACTCACCTAACCCGCCCTAACCCTCACGTCCACACAAACGCACACTTACCTGAACCCGACCCGTAACTTTCCACCACAGCACTGAAAATACTGAAGAAACAGGAACGGACAACTGAATTCTTTCCTTTAGTTAAAAATTTGGTTTTCTGTTGCTTCGTTATTTTCATCTTTCGCTGAATAGGGTTCGATATTAGAACATTAAAAGTTTTGAAACTTTGATGTTCTAATATAGACCCGTAGTTTTCGGTAGATTGAATGTTGCGGTTTTGATGTTTCGGTATTGTAGTGTTTCGGGTATTTGGTCTCGGGATTTTGGGCATTGGTAGTTTGGGATTTTGGGATTTAGTAGTGGTTCTATATATATATACATAAACACATTCAAATGGAAACGTGTACTCTACAAGCCATATATACTCATGTGTCCTAGACAGTAGACTCACACCCCTTCCTACTATGATGAGAGCATGTAGATGCATGTTATGTACATGAAATTAAATACACTTATTAAAGATGTCATTACCCTGCTATTTTATCAGACAGGAATAGGATCACATGCTTAGCAGGTCTCAGCATTGCTGCAATATAAATGCTAAGCAGATTTGCACACTGGTAAGCAAAGATGAAAAGTTTTAAGTGCCTACACGTATAACTGTATGTTAACACCACTTATCATTGCACAAACATTCTTAACGCTGCTCAAAATGACCTTAACCACTATGTATCCAACAGTCCTTGTTCTGGGTAGCAACAAAATATACAGGTCTCAAAGACAGACACTGTCCATGTAATACATGTTGCATACATGTCAATTGGAGCACCTCACTGGCCCTCTGCAAGAGGCAGCCAGATGATTGGATGTTGCATTTAACTCTCATCCTGAGTATTACTTATGTAGCATCAGTTGATCAATGGCCTGCTGACAAATGGCAGGTAGCATAATACCACTGTACCTACATCCCCTACTCTTCTCATCTCTTCATGGACAATATCCTGGTACACACCTAGGAACACCTGCACATATGGACCCCAGTACTGACAAATGTGTCAGTGTGCATTACTGAGAATAACAGCATTTGTGTGTTTGTAAACCTGTAGTTGATAATACCCTGAGGGCCTTCACACCCATTACACCCCTCATTGCGATAGTTAGATAAGGCTGCTGCTGTAACGGAAATTACATGTACCTTGTTACACTCCTTACCCTATGGGCTACCTGGAGCTTGCAGTACCAGCACAACATTGTTGCACAAATGGGTAGATAGGCATGGATTACCCTCTGAACCCTGGCAAGTGTGTGTGTGCAAGTGTGTATATTTGTAGGATACAGCATTCTGAGGCCACATTCTCCTAATACAATACACCTTTCCATACAGTATAATTGATAGTGATGTTGCTGACCATAGGAGAGCCATAACAAAGCATCATCCTACTATCCCCGTGGCATGTGCAATCGATGCATATCCCTGTAGTAGCGCTCTTGAGGTAGACAAGCAGTTGTATTGCAGTCCTTGTCAATGCATGATTGTGGGTATGTCAGAGTATTACCATGGGTTTCAGTGAGTACAATATCCAATGTGGGGTGTGGGTGCTGGGTATACTGTCTTTACACCATGGTACTCCCAGTACATGTCCCAAGGTCCACTGTATGGGGGCCATTGTCACCATCAACCATACAGGTAACTGATTACACTATCCAGCCCAATGATGCATGTGTTGTGTGCAATGTATCTGTAACAGAATGGTCACACTGATAAGGTAGTTAGCACTGATAAACCCAGGTCTTTCAGATATGTGTCTGACTATGTGTTTGTCAATGTGTATATGACAGTATGTCACACTATGTATTGTTCATAAACAACCAGCACATCCCCCAGTACCATACTGTGCAAGGCCTGGTGATGTTCTTCACTAACAAGTAACCTGAGACACACCTCATCCTAAAAGCTGTGTGGTGTGTGCAATTAAGGCCACAAGCAATAAGTACTTAGGTAAGGGTTCTACTCTCAGTGTTGCCAGGTAAGAGTTTGTGTGTATGTGAAGGGATCTACTTCAGTTTGCAGAAAATACATGTCCCAGGAGGTCATGTGTCTGAGAACTGACTGGCAAATGCTAACATTTCAATGGTATCTTGTGGAAATTCATTCCATCAAAACTAGCAGTAGATGTGTAAATGCCCTCTTCCCCACTGTACAACTCTACAGCAATACTGAGGTTGGTATATATAGCTGGGTGTGGATCTTCTGGAAACAGCCACCATCATTGCAGTTATTGTTGTGTGTATCCCCCCGCTTAGTGGGCTGTAATACTGTACAGTTTATGTTAACAGGTTAAGTAGTTGTCAATCACACTATCTGTGGTTCTACACCACTCCACACCTTCCAAAGTGTAGAGCTGTGCCACCCACACCTATGTTTATCAAGTTGAGGATTGCACCACATTGGGGAAGGAGACATCCCTGCCAATACCATCATCAAAGATATTAAACTAGCAGACTGATTATTTCCCTATGTGATGTTGTATCTACTCTGTCTTGCTGAAATTACATAAGCTAAAATGAGTTCCCTGCAAAAGTACGTACATCCATGTGTATAGTATTCTCTGTGTATTGCACCAGCACCAAAGCCTCTGTGTGTGTGTGTGTTATACACAAACATGTGGTGTGTACCACCCAGTACACTTACCATTGTCCACTGTAGACGAGCTGATGACATCAGCCACCATCCACTCACCTGTATACACCCCTCAGACATATCAGGCATGTGGCATATGCAGTAACTGTTAAACAGACCTGTGATTTGTGTTCATCTGTACCCAGGATATGACACATAGACACCTACAACACAAATGGAATACATTACAGAGACCACAATCGCTCAGTGTTAATAACAGCTATAATGCATCATGGCTGAACAGCACAAATGGAATACATTATGGAGACCACAATCACTCAGTGTTAATAACAGCTATAGTGCATCATGGCTACACATCCTGACATGTAAGCATTAGTGCAGCAAACATGTTACACATCATTACATTAGTACACCTTAGTACAGTAACCCTGTGCATCAGAACCATATTAGCCTGTCCCTGCATCGATGTTATGGATTACAGGGATGTGGCACAGGTACCATCATATGCACAGGGTGTGTTGTGAGTTTGCCAGAGACCTAGGCTGAGCTGTTTGTTTGACATCATGTGTGTGTGTGTTGGGGGGGGTTCATTATTAATTGGGTTGTGCAAATGTGGTGTGTGTGTAGGTATGGGTTTGCCCTAGCTGTGTTGGTGATGTGTGTGTATATGCATACACACAGTTCTGCCATGTGGCTGCCCAATACAGAGGTTTGTTGGACAGCTGCAGACCATACCTGGCAGGGTGTGCAGTTTACCATCTCAGGCCATGGACATGAGAATTTTGCCTGCCAGGGGTTCCATGGGCACTACCAGGTACAAGCCAAGATATGATGCTCTCCCCTGATGATGATATATGTCCGCTGGATCCGGGTATTTCTTGGGACCACACAGGGCCACGTGCATGTGGCCTGTCTGTTGTGGTGCGGACAGTGCCCCCTGCAGTTCTGGTGCTGGTACTGCCACTAAAAGAGCGGCTCTGACTTGTTTCATGTCCACGTCAACTTCCACCTGTTGGTATTGCTGACCTACGTCCATGTGGCCATAGCACTACTCCCACCATATGCTCAAGCACAGACATTGCACGGTCGAGGCTTCTCACCATCTCACCCAAACGTCTATCCAGGATCTCTGCAAAATAACAGTGGGCACCTGCAAAATCATGGATGTTGTCAATAGCAGAATGAGTAGCCCTCTGGAGCCTCAGACCTTGTTTGGTATAATGTTCCATATGTGCCTGCACCTCCATGATGACCTGAAACATGCATCTGGTGACATCAGCTGTGGCATGTCTACCAGGGGCATGATGACCAGCAACCCTCCTATGAGCAGCCCTGTACATCTGACTGTATGGTAACTCACCGGGCATCCAGCTATGGCTGCTGAGTCTAGACTCTCTTACCATAGTCACCACACTGTCCTGTCCCATGCCACCACCCACCAACTGTCCCTCATCTATGGCCACTGGTGATGGGGTTATTTATAGGCAATGTGACTGTGTGCGAGGATGGGGTGGATAACAGTGGGATGTCAAACTATGGCACAGCTTCAGCCCATGACAACCCTGCCTGTGCCTCACCACACCTATCATCATTGTCAGAGTCTGTATGGACACTAACATCAGTTTGCCTGCAGACGGGACCCTGATCCACCTCGCCACCTGTGAGGGGAAAACAAGAAACACACTTTAAGACCTGTATGTCATCGATTAACTGTATATACGCACACACACACACACACACACACACACACACACACACACACACACACACACACACACACACACACACACACACTTACAGGTGAGGTTGCACAAAGATATTGCACACAGACCACTCATTACCCATCTGTCAACATGCATGACATATGGCACTCAACAGCATGCACTGCAGCTATAGTCAATCCATGTTACCAACATTATACATCTCTGTGATGCATGAGTTCTGTTAGTAGGTGATGCCCCTTCCCCTGGAACACAATGTACCCATGTACTCAGTATTGCTGTCCACCTGTTCAGAACCCTGGCATATAATGTGCACCATACCTCACAGGTGTACACACCATTGATGAATGTGTATATGTGTGTCAGTTATGCTTGCTCTGCTGCTCACAGTCCCTATGTGTTTGTCCAAAACATACCCGGGATGATATGTGGACAGATCTCAAGAGTGACTGCCTAATGTCTAATTTGCAGATCTCACCATCAGCAGTGCATGTATGAGCAATAAAATACAAGTACACTGACAGCCTTCAAAGCTTACTGTGGCTATGAGGAGTGTACACATCCTTATTGACATGGCACCCTCTTCCCTGATATGTCATGGGGCCACAATACTGCATATGTTAACATTACATAAACCTGATATGTGACATATGACCTGTACAATAAAATGCAGTATCAAACAAATGTGTTAGCTGTGCAGATGCTGATTGAGATGCATACAATATGTGGGTGCATTAGTGTGCACACCCTTAATGTGATGGTTTGTTGCATCAACTGTTAAATGTACTACTATTCCTGGAAGGAGTATACTAGCATGGCCCATCTGCACTTGCCGGTATTTGGTCACTCTGCCCTACGAATGTCCCCCAACTCTGCAAGATTGCAAGGTCAACTCATGTGCACATCCCTTGGAGGTCATACAGTGCCTTCACTATTGCTGTGGAGTCAGGGTTATGTCTACCACAATTCATGACCTTGACTGTGTGCAGATATAGCCATTCTTAGCGAGTACTGGATGTCTGCTTCAGTTCACTTTTGTGTTTCAGGATGAGACCCCTCCCCATCCTCAGCCTTTTTGCAGATGCTTGACAGCTATGGGTCACTCATGAGTGTCATTTTGCAGTGTCCCAAATTCAGAATGCCATGAGTACTGGCCTAGTCCCTGCTAATGAATGGCAAACATACAGATGTACACTGGCACCAGCAAGGTACAGATGGGGATGGTGGGCCTGAGGTGGTGTGAGGTGCTGCTGGTGTAGCACATGTATCTTAATTGATACTGTCTGTAGCATTCAAGCTTGGTCTTGTAAGCCATTACACATTGCAAAACATGCCTTTGGGGGACTTTTGATGTTATGCATATGCTACCTGTAGAAAGCCCTGGCTGATGTTTCCTGTGGAACAACTCTCCCATCTAATTATCCTAACCCATATGCCACACTTATACAGAGTCCAGGTGATTGTCACCACAGCTACTGCACAGCCAATACTTGCTAGACATTCCCGTAACTCTTTTAGTGTTGTGGCATGTTTCTAGGCAGCCTCCATGACCAGTTTGAAACATGTGTTGTCATTTGTCTTGGATGAACATCTGTTTATTTTCTACATTAATGTTGTCCCATACTTCCTCGTCACATACATGACTGTCTGCATTGTTTGCCATGGTATATGTAATGATGAGGTAAGGCTACATGTCCCACTTACTGTTGGGTATGGGATTCATTCCATGACTTGTAAGATGTGTGCAAGCCATAGCTGTCTCTGTTGCAGGTAAGTGGGCAAATGTGACGGACATACGTCTTGGACAGCAGACCATTTCTTTGTGTGACATTGATGACCTGTACTTGATGGAAGGTGCATACTCATGAAAAATTAATGTTGTCAGTACCTCAAAAGCTGCTTCCACTATATGTTATTTGGAGTGTGTGCACACATATGCTTCCAGTGTTTGTTAAGGTATGTATTCCCCATATTTGCTGTCCTAACATAGGATTCCATATTACACATTCATTGCTCATGTTAGGACCACATTACGGGTCATAAAGGTTGTGGAATGTGGTATTGTGATATGCCATTCTGTAGATCTGTAACAGTTACCATTGTAATAGTGGTATGTTCACTGCTGTAGCACTGTAAAAGGGTGATGTTTCAGACATGTTCCTACTATAGGCCATTTGTCCCACCATTATGTTCATCTCTGTGCACACATCTTGCAATAACAGGTTGTTAGTTATATTCCAGGGCTCTTACATACCCTTCAGATATGCCACCATGGTGACCACTGTGATGCAGTGCAGTTAACAGCAACAATAAGTGAACATGTACAGCATGCATTATGGGTAGGTGTGTTAAATGTGTGCATGGCAAATGCCATGGCCATAACATGGCCGGTGTATTGGAAAACCTGAACAAACAACATAATCACTAGCTACAGGCTGTTGCCCCAGAGGTATACCAGGAGGACCTATGTAGCTGTGTGAGAAATGGGATGTCAGTAGCTACACCTGCGGCATTGGTACAGGGTGGGAGCAGCATTTCAGTACATCAACAGTACAAACCCACAATACTACAGATTATGCACATCTGTTCATTACTGCAATGCAGCAACAGACTATATATATTTTATCTCACATATGCATGATTAAACTCTACAGATGCAGATGGATAAGCAACAGTGATCTACTGATGTGCCCTGTGGCCTTACCTGCATGCTCCTCATCCATTGTTTGGGTAGCATCCACCTTCACAATGCTATCAGCTGGGTCTTGTCTTTGCTGGCAGGCAGGTCCCTGAGGCTGGTGAGGAGCTCCTCAGCATGTGTCAGGGGGGCTGGATGGCATGACCCCCCTTCGTGGCTAGCTGGTCCCTCCTAACTGCAGCAGCATGCTGACGGGCATGATGGATGAGGCCAGTGCACTGATGTCAGACCTGCTGATAACTGCAGTTATGCAGGCCGAAATCATTTACCCTGTGGACGAGCTCATTCCACAGGGCAGTCCTCTCCTGCAGATCATGGGCTGTACAGCCAAAGAAGGTGTGGTGGTGTTGCACCAGGTAGTTGATTATCACCTCATTTTCCTGGCAGCCACTCTCTAGACATGGTGCCTGAAAGACATAAAGAGGAAAAAAAAAGGTCTGAGGACCTCATACTGCAAGGATATAATAGTTGTTGATTGAGATCTCTGCCCCCCCCACCATATCTGCAACAATAATCTGAACACACAACTCAATGGGCATGTTTACAGCAAACCTACTGTTGGGACATATATTGTATTGTACGACAAATAGTGCAATGTGTTTCTAGTCATGTTCTATGTTGAAACACTATCACTGGTGGCCTGTTGCTAACAATGTCACCTGCATGCCATTGTAAGGGCCTCTATGTTTCCATATATGCATGTATTCTGTTTGCTATGTGACTGCTACAGATCTGGTGTTTTGTGTTAATGGGGATATCTATGCCTGCTGTTAGAAGTAATCCTGGATTGTGTGGAATATTACTACTCACATTTGTTCAATAACTGTGACACAATAGCATGTTGGGAAGCCTGCAAAACCACCTCTCCCACCTCATCTGGCCATGTTACCAGGCCACAGCACATCTGGGATCAACCCCGGGACCTCATCTGCTGGTCCTGCACAACCTTCAGGTGGAACCACCTCAGGGGATGGTGTTCGTTCCCCCCCAGGAGTACATACACACAGACAGGATCCTGCCATCTGAAGTCAGGTCCAGGGTCTGGTGCATAGGGAGTTGCACAGAGACTTGGGGGATGTGCAACACCACCTTGAGGCCCTCGGTACACAATTACAGGTCTACATGCTCCTCCTGCTCAGCCCCCTGCTCAGGCACCTTCAGGGCCGTGAAGGTGCAGTTGTGATTGCTCATGGGTGGGGACCTTGGTCCAACTGTTTCCATTTCGGGGTTCATAGGCTTCAACTTTCCAAACACCAATCCCCATCCAAGGTGTTTACCTACCACATGTGTCATATAACACCCCTGTATGCTGTCTTGTCTGTCTTCCAACCCAACCTACCTCCTCAAATATACCTACTATCCTTTCTCAACATACCAATCTCACCTTCACAAACAAGGGCAATGTGTTCCCAACATGGATTTTACACCAGACATAACCGTCCATTTCACACCCGCTTACTACTGTATGTGTATATATATATATATATATATATATATATATATATATATATATATGTGTGTGTGTGTGTGTGTGTGTGTGTGTGTGTGTGTGTGTGTGTGTGTAGAGTAATGTTTTCTCAAACATATTGTGCAGCACAGCCATTCAATAGTAGGAGAAATGTATATATATATATATATATATATATATATATATATATATATATATATATATACACACACACACACACACACACACACACACACATACAGGCATACATATGTATGTGTGTGTGTGTGTGTGTGTGTGTGTGTGTGTGTGTGTGTGTGTGTGTGTGTGTGTGTGTGTGTGTGTGTGTGTGTGTGTGTGTGTGTGTGTGTGTGTGTGTGTGTGTTGTGCATTTAAACATCAGGTCCACACTCTCTAACTCTCCTTCCTCCACAGCTGCACTGTTCTGTCTTGCTACAAAACAGAAGGGTGCCACATGTGGACACAGCCTAACATTAGGAGGTATATATATATATATATATATATATATATATATATATATATATATATATATATATATATATATATATAGGGTCAGTTTGCAAATAAGACTATTACAAGCCTATGATGTTTGTGCATGATACATTTCATGGTGACATGACTGTCCTGCAGGTGGTGGGGTCTGAAACTCATGTGTCTATCATAACTTCATTAATTCCACCTCCAGCTATTTGCCACACTAATATACATGTTTTGAGGTACAGAACACACACTATGATGGCTTACATCCTGTCATTCAATACTGATCTACACAGTTGACAGGTATGGCATACTGCCCACAAGGCCAGATGCTATGTCCATAGCAGCTGTTCAGCAGGACATCATTACAACAAGTCTTGATGGCACATATAAATCTTTCCACATCATGTATCCCATTATTACAGACCAAGTACTAGATTCAATTACATGCATATATGTTTTATATACCTGTTGTAGGATTGTCCTCTCTTCAAAGTACACTTTATGTGCCCCTTGTTTTATATACTTTTGTTTTCATTTGATTTGTAGTTTACATGTTTCTCTCTCTCTCTCTCTCTCTCTCTCTCTCCACTACAGGGATTGAGCTGCTTTGAATAGGTTGCACATGGATTTTGTAGGTGGTGCTCATGACCAGGTGGTGGCCTCTGCACCAATCAGTGTTCACCACTTGTTAACTGCATGCAGCCAGCTGTGTAGTAATTCCTGTCATGGCAACCCACTACTACAAATTACTACATCATGTGGGTGTTGTCCCTTTACCTTTCCTGTATGGAAGACATCCTTCCTGTGTGTAGGTAGCAGTGTTACAGACAGCAGGTAGCAATCCCTCTTACAACAGGACTTGCAGACACAGGCCAACTACATATTTGTATAAGGTTCCAGGCCTATGGACAGTGTGAGTATTGTTATTATATGCATTGAATGCTTCTAGGTTTACAGGGTTTGTGTGTACATGCTAGTTTTGCATGGAATGCAGTCTGTCTGCATAGCTCTCAACTGTGGGTCTGTCCACATGATGGCCAGAGGATTGGCTGTTATGTTTTGTCTGTTCACTACACAGATCTTATATCTGATATATCAGTTGCATTCTCTCTGTTGAGTGCTATCAGTGCATGGCTACATTCATTTGTGTTTCTGACTTCATATTCCTCAGAAAGGGTATGTTGCAACCAATCTTGTAAGACCAGCAACTTTCACAGTGTATGACAGCAATATTGAAAATATGACCCTGTGTTCCAGCCTCTGTCCTCCACCTATATACCAGGCTTTGTCCATATGTCATGCAGTAAGAAGTTGTTAAGTAGTGGCCTATCATTATTTAGTGCTGGCATTCCTGCTATCATTCTAGTGATTTTCTGGACTCCCACATAAATTGTGGGGTAGGGTCCCTATATATGAAGGCTACAGCTGAGCAAAACATGTGTGACCTTGTACAGTCCAAAGGTCAGAGTATTTAACACTGTTATATGCCCTTGTAAGTCATTCTATGAGGGATGGGTATGCACCATTTTTAACCTAGGCTGTTACAACATGTGTGGGATATCAGTAGTATGACACATGAAGGTATATGGCTGTATATTTCCATACATTTCTCCATGGGAATAGTGGTGGGCTAGTGCTTACTGTCTTACAGACAGTTCTGTTTGTCAGTGTGATATTGATGTTTTAAGTTAATCATTGTTATGTAACAGATACAATTTCATTTTGACAACTTAATTCTTTTCCCCCTAGGGGTTGAGTACAGAGTGTAATTGGAGGCTGCTGAACTACATCTGTAATTAAGTGTTGATTGATTCTTATCTTCAAGGCAAGTGTTTTTTTTTTTTTTTTTTTTTTACTGTTGTACTACTTGAAGACCGTAGCCTGGACAGCAACATATTTTATGCTTTCAGATTACTATATCAGATGTTTTGTTTGAAAGTTGCATTACTCAGTTATTATGCATTTCAAATGCCTAACCGCTATATGAAATGGCATATACATTTGGAATAGTACACAAATAAACATTTCTATGTATGCAAACTTGTGAGTGGTGTCATATCCTTTGACTTTTCTGTGGATATATGTTTCATGCAATAATTGTCTTTTGTATGAAAGAATAAAACATTGGCCATTTAAAAGGTGGCAACTGTAGGAATACTGGATGTTTGATATGCTGTGCAACCCTCTAAAATATATATCTTCTTATACATATCTATATGTATTAATATATGTATATGTGAATGTATGTGTATATACATATATATCTATATATATCTATTATATATATATATATATATATATGTGTGTGTGTGTGTGTGTGTGTGTGTGTGTGTGTGTGTGTGTGTGTGTGTGTGTGTGTGTGTGTGTGTGTATGTGTGTATCTGTATCATTATAATGTTTACTGCTTCCACATTGTACACTCTCTATGGTACACAGACTCTTCTGCATATTTTACTGATATCCTGACATCATATAGCTGAGATGGATTACTGTTAACTTGTTGTTGCTATGTTGTGTAGGGTCCTGAGTATGAGACTTGCAAGTGTTTGGTTAATGTGTTGCAAGGCAGATCTGTTCAGCTGTGGAGGAGGAGATGATGTCAATAATTACAAGAGATACTTATTTTGGGCCCCTTCACCCCCATTAACAGTGCCTTTGGTCATATATTTATGGTTTTGTTTCTTATATATATATATATATATATATATATATATATATATATATATATATATATATATATATATA
Source organism: Protopterus annectens (assembly GCF_019279795.1). Classification (NCBI taxonomy): domain Eukaryota; kingdom Metazoa; phylum Chordata; order Ceratodontiformes; family Protopteridae; genus Protopterus; species Protopterus annectens. The sequence continues at coordinate 501,127,332 of NC_056739.1, forward strand.
TATATATATATATATATAATATAATATATATCCTTATTTTCTTCCTCTCTTCTTCTTTTTCTAATTACACCTCCTGTTACTTCTTATTTCTTCTACTCTTACTTCAACTACTTATACTCTAAATAGATTGTTACATGCTAACTCCTTGTTAGATTTACTAACTGTTGTTCCTAATTTGATATGCCTAAAGAGTAATTCCTACTCTATATTATTACTACTTCCTACAAGGCATACTTTTTAATTTTAAACATTATTACTTGTTGTATTTTTATTTTTATTTTAATCCCTGTGGATGATTTTCTAAGTTGTATAACTGCCGGAGCTTTTCTCTTCGGGCCTCTACTGAAAATGGAAATATATCCAGTTAGACTAGCCCGGTTAATAAATAAATAAATATATATATATATATATATATATATATATATATATATATATATATATATATATATATATCTTTTTACACACACACAGACACACACACACACACACACACACACACACACACATATATATATATATATATATATATATATATATATACATATATATGTAGGCAGGCAAGACAGCAGACAGTGGTGGTGTATAACACATGGGGGGGTAAACAACTTGACGGGGAGGGTGGTTGGGAATCCGAGGCTCATGAGCCCCCCAGATGGTAGTAATGGCACTGATGTCCTCACCTGATGGCAGTCACCACTACTCCTTCACAGCCCCGAAGGTGACTGTGCTGGGGTTGGGCTGGAGGGGCCACCTGCCCCTCTAGCTGCGACAGCCTGCCCTCCACCTGGTGCAGGTGGTCATCCAGCTCTGTCTGGAGGACACTGCGCACCATGCCACAGACCTCATCCCGGGTGACAACATCCTCACCACACCCACTTGCGGGGGGGGGAGCCCCATCCCCTGCAGCGGTTCCACCTGAGGGTGGTGCAGGACCAGCAGATGAGGGAGGTCTGGGTTGGGTCCCAGATGGGCTGGGACCCAGTGCCTTGGCCAGGTGGGGTGGGAGAGGTGGATCTGCTGGGATCTGCCTTCTCATATGTGCTATGATATGGAAATTAACAATGAATATTGGTTAGTCATGCACAACACATTACTACATTAGTCAACATAGCATGCATGGATATTCCCATTTACCCAAAACAGTGCAATTATAACAGTGCCATAGCAAACAAAACCCATGCATATATAGAATAGCATTCAGGGTTGCAACAGCATGCCAGTTAGTGGTATGTCAGGCAGGCAATAAAATGATTATTCAACAGGGAATATTAGTACGCACACAGTTTAAACAATGATAAACTAAATGGAACAATGGTCCCAACAGTAGAAGTCTGTTTAGAAACATGCCCATGTTGGTTTCAGTGTGATGGTTGGATCAGTTGAGTGGTGGGGGAAGGGAACCGATTCAATTTACAACTGCTATCAAGTATATTTGTCAGTACACTATTATTCACTACTCTACATTCTGATCACACTTACACTCTACCTGAGCTATGGGGCTGCTGCAGCACACCAGCATCTGTAGATATCAACCGAGCAATTGTACCCTTATTTTAGTCATACACATCAGACTTGTTTCTATACCAATTCCTTTACCTGTAGGCCCTGTGCAGATGAACTGTGTGCACATTACATTGCTGTTTCTACACGTATTTCAGATTCACATATTAGTTGCAGGCCTGGAGTGTGTCTTGTGCCTTTCACATACATCTACTGTGACATTCTTTGTGTGCAGGTTTTTTGGCGACTGGGGAAACAATCCACGACAGTGTGAAACTTGAGGGACTTGTCTGGGACAGACTGCAGAGTGTGGATATCTAGCTTGCATCTATTTGTAGGATTGGGGCTGATCAACACAGTAATTGTACACCTTTCATATTTATACACATCATACTAGTATTTCTATTCAGATTTCTTTACCTGTGTGCCCTGTATGGAAAATTTTATGTGTTGCAGTACATTACCTTTTCTATTCAGATTGCAGTTTACAACTGTAGAACCAGACTGTGAGATGTTAGTGGGGGTCCCTGGATTCGAACTTTGGTGCGTGTGCAAAATTGAACTACAGGCCTAGTATTTATCAGACTGAGATACTGGGGAGGTGTTGTGTGCTGCTTCTGACATTTCTATCTAGCACATATTTTTG